>NC_057796.1:300938-543748 GCF_018294505.1 Triticum aestivum | reverse complement strand
TATTTGTATGTATACCCCAGTCTATACTCATGTATACCTACTAATAAAGGAAGGTTATATTCTTGGTTTCGTCCGACTGTCTGTTTCTTTGTACGTCGTATGTAGGCTGAGTTCGATTTTTCGTTAGGTCACTCGGCTGGGCTTCTGGCTGGGCCTGTGTGCGTTTGTACCTTGTAGGCTGCGCAACCAATTGTGCCATAGCATACACTGAGACAATATTCCCACCTTGATCTATTGAACCGGTTGTTACTAATTCATATACGTTCCCAGGTTGTTTCTAGTATCAACTAGCCTCCTTGGGTACTTCCAAAAAAAAAAAAAATAGCCTCCATTGGGACCAAAAAGGAACGTGGGAATGGAAGAGAGGCTATTGAGAAGCCCCGTTGTACAGGGAGGGAGGGACTTTGCATGCATGCACCATGAAATTAAAACTGGATTGTTGGACGACATATGATGCTGCATATATACACGACAAACCTATTGGCTTGAGACAGACGCCGTAGTGGGTTGCCACATAAATAGACGGACGGAGATGAGGAAGAAGATGCCAACTAAGACGTAGCATGATGCCACTGATCCAGATGCTATTTTTTCCAAAACAATTCTTTAGGTTGTTGCAACATAAATCACGTATCAAAAAATATGGTTCTTACAATCTACTTACACAATAACACCTGGTAAGTGGGGCGGCCTGCTGGTCCAATAACACCGGACAAGCGTGGCCCGCTGGTCTAATAAAAGGCGATGACCTTACATGGAACCCAAGATGACGCTAAGGCTAATTATCTGATTAATTTGCAGTTGATTTGTATTTCTTCTAGACCTTAGTGTGCGCCTCCCGGCCGCCCGTGGCACCGTCTGGGATGCTGCACTGTTGAACGTTTTAGTGGATGGAACAACTAGTGTATTCTTTGTAGTAGCAAATTTGCTACGCAGTGTAATACTTGCAGACAACACTAATTTTACTTTTTAAATCTGCACCAGCACTAGAGTTTTGAGATTAATATTGCAGGAAGATTAATACTTATCCATAGATAGTCTATAAGCTATCGATCCATGTACAAAACAATGCATGTCTTTGTAATTACTTTTGGCACTATTAAACTATTGATCATTAATTAATTTATTATTTATGAGTCATTTAGACTGTGGGCTCCACGACATGCAAGTTAATTGGGAAGTTAAACTTTAGTAATATTTCATATTTTCACATCCAATGTTTATGCTATTAGTGCTTTCACGCCATGTAGAAATATTGGGCGTCTTGAGCCATGCTGATTTAAGATAGAGGCATTTTTTTCTTCCGTTTCGATGCACGGGCATGTTTGCTAGTAATATAGCAACACCAAGTCAGATTGGAAAGTCAGAGGGCCACACACCTACCAAGCCCTTCACGGCCGCTCGATTGCCTCGTGATTCATGAAGTAGTTGAATCTCGCACGAGGGCACAGCATGTTTTAAGTTGCAGTCGTTTAAACTTACAATTTTTTATCTGAAACTTGCGTTTTTCTTACTCGCTTTTACCAAGTTTCTTAAATAAAAATTTAAGATTTTTTTTCTCAGTTGTAGGGCAAAATATCGTGATTTTATTATTTATGTGTACTAAGTTTCAAGAGCTGAAATTTAAATTTTTAAAATTCTTCAAAACATATAAAAAATGGATCGTACTTGAAATCCCTCGTCACGAGAAAGACGAATATGAAAACATAACTTAATTTTGACTTGTTGTTCAAAAGATAAGTTTGAAAATCAGAGGCCAAAAATAAAAGCATGCCCGAGGAAGTGCGTGCCGTGAGACCTGCGCGCCACAAATCCTCTCCCCAAGTTAGATGAACGTCGGGATGACATGGCTAACAGTCAATAGGTTTCCATTGAGGTCTGCATGACCCCAGTACACCGTTGGATATGGTAATCTGACAGCCCACAAGGCAGAGATTCATGGTGGGGCACATCCTTGTCATCCCAGCCAACGTCAGAGAGAATGCGTAGAGGTAAAGGCTCGTGATCCTCTCACTGGCGACTGCTTCATAAAATCTGACTTCTAACCTCTAACTAACATATTCTTAATGGGTGAATGTAACATATAACCAGCATCATGTAAAAGTTTCTTAATATCTTTAAGTCTTTTGTTTCCAATGCTGATAAACAAACATTAGTCTCATTAATGGGTATATAACTACCAACAATGCTATTACGTTGTTTGTTGGAAGATGGTTAGTTTAATTAATGCTCTTTATTCGTGGCACATAGCCATCAGACCTGCAGACCAATTAATATTTCTTGTTAAGGGGTGATTGTAATATGTTACTACCACAAAGTGTAGTAAGTGTATAATTATCAAAAAAAATGTCCTCTTAATATCCTTAGTTATATGATGACAGATGGTTATCTTAACAAATGTTCATCAATTGTGATACATTACCAATAAAACTGCAGTGTAATAAATAATTCATTGTTATTTCATCGTATACGCTTAATCTAAATAATAGTTGCACCATCATTTTAGTCAACCTTTGACACATGAAGATCTCACCGTGTACCCCCGATGATGGGTATGGTATGCAAGACAATGTCGTCAGGGAGACTCGCCCAGAGTGCAATGTGCAAGTATCATCGGAGAGACTATTCATAAGATGAAACCCCACACACCCCAGATGGACCCATGAGGGAATGCAGCGGCTATGGGCAGCGTTAGGTCAATACCACCACACCTAGAAACACAAGATCCATGACATTTCAATAAGTAAAATGATGGAGCAGGAACAAGCGAGGGAGGCAAAAAGTGTATGAAAAACAGTAGATTACTATTCAATTTTTTGTCGCTTCGATCGTTCATCACCTCTTAACTATATACTATGAGGCAGTCGGACTTCCTTTACAAGAATGAAACTCAAAATCATGTCAAATACTATGAGATCATTTGTGAGTCATTTTAGGCTATCAAATATTGCAATTAACATAGGATTCTTTGAATTTCATACCTTAGTGTTCGACATTAAGGGACCATCAAACGTGTATGGGTAACTTGGTGCGCCCTACAGGGTTTGATCTATTCGAATGGCCTTGTCTGCAGTTATCTACAAGTTGGAGATTTTGTACTTGATCATAAAATAACTCAAACCATAATTGCTAAAACTTGCCCACTATTTGCTAGTTTTTAAATTATGAACTAGTTCAACTAATAAATAAACTTGCCAACAATTTAAGTGCCATGGAATTACTTGCTTGTAGGCGATGCAAGCAAGGATTTGTGATGATGTATAATGTTTCCGGATTGAAATATATGGTTCTTATATGACTTGTTTCCTTATACGCTCTCTTGCCTTATCTCCGTAGACAAAAGTTGTAACATGCCTCCATATATTGCTTAGTTCTTCCCACTTAACCCACACATACCCCTTTCCATGAGAATGATTCATAAGTAGGCTCTCCTCACTTATGCCAACATTCTATAAACAGTCCTGTAATAGTCCTGTCAACCTTAGAATATATTGTGCTTTGCACTTATGTATCTTGAACTAAGTCCCGCTCGCCGGGTGAGGTATCCTAGATTGGCTTTCGGAAGTGCCCTCAAGGGGGTGCAACACTTCACCAGGACCATCATCAGCCGCATGGTATGCGCTTCACTAGCGTCCACACATCGTATCACTATGTCACTGACCTAGATCAGCTTCCCGGACAACGATACCCAACCAAGGCATATCAGCCACAATATCTTTGAAGTAACCCACATGAATGCAAAGGATACCAAAACGCCTTGATGACCTAAATAACATCTTGATGTGCTCCATAGTGTCTGAGCGTTGTTTAGAAAACCATTTATTTTGCTCCTAGCACATAGGAGCTAGAGCTGAGATCTCATGCAAAGCAATCAAAACGATTTTAATTATGAAGTATTACCGTGCTTATGGATCTAGTAGATATGCTGCACACACGTATAACCTTGTAAGTACATGCTTTTAGAAAAGGATGAGAACCCCCAACCTCTGCATCATTGAGCTGCAGACAACCACATTTATTAAAAGTAGAGTATCAAGCTCCAGTGATGAAGAACAATACAGACAAATAAGAAAGCCACAATTTGCAAAAATAGGCATATAAGCCTACACGCATAGTATACTACTGGGCAGACATCCATACAGGTTGTATGTATCCCGATGACATCTCCTAATGGTTGCATCCAGATACCTTCGCGTGGTTTAGTAATGAACACATATGGATGCATCCAGTAGCACGGAAGATAACATGCAAAAATGATGCATACTCTGTGAAAAAATACAATCATTCAGACAATTCCATACTAGTAGAGATATAGTACTCGCGTATACTACTAATATATAGTGGAGTGGTTTTCTTTTTCTCTCCATAACAATCGTTTTAAATTGGGTAAGTACGAAACGAAACTCTTTATTTAACGTACCAGTGAAGAAAACTACTTACGATTAACTAACGATATCCATGCGTCCTGGTCGCACTTCCTGTCCTTCACGTGCGGTACACTACCCTCCGTTAAGTGAACAACCACACGCGCGCCAAATTATCGGAATGGTTTGAGAGGGTGTACAAATAAAGAATTTTAATTTCAATTATCGGAAAGGTTTGCGGTTGTGTACAGTTTTCCCTCTCTCAATAATTATGGTTTGTTGTGTTCGGCCTAAACTTGGTCAAACTTTACAAAGTTTGACTTTAGTCAAATCTAATATGCAAAGTAAATAAAAACAGAGGGCTACTACGTCCATCCGGGTTTTTAGTCCACACCATGTTTTTAATCAAAGTCTGACAACATATTTAGTTAATAGCTGGACAAATAAAATTACAGGAAGATGAAGACAAAGTTGTGAGAAGGCTTAAAAATCAATACAAAACTTATGCTCTTAGTACCAACGTCGATCCTTCTTCGAGGAAACATTTGGTTCATAGCCAATTATGTGATAAAATTGCACCAACGTGAAAGCACTAGTAGAAAAAGGGGCTAATGTGAAGCACATTAATCCCGGTTTGTAACAAAACTGGCACTAATGTGTCCATTAGCGCCGGTGCAAACGGCTAGGCGGGTGGAGATAATTAGTACCGGTTCGTGGCGAACCTCCAGTACCGGTTTGTGCCACGAACCGGTACTAAAGAGGTTGTGACAGGCTGTGGCCAGACTGGGCCCCACCAGCACCTTCAGTACCAGTTCGTGGCATGAACTGGTGCTATTGTCTTTTAGTTGTTTCATATTGCAGCTGTTTTTTAGTCCCACCACTAGTAGAAAAAGGGTCAAATGTCAAGCACATTAGTGCCGGTTTGCTTTTGAGCCGGCACTAATGTGTGCATTAGTGCCGGTTCCAACGGCTAGCCAGCCGCTTTCATTAGTACCGGTTCGTGGCCGACCTTTAACACCGGTTCGTGCCACGGACCGGTACTAAAGTGAGTGGTGGCAGGATGTTTTCAGTCCGGGGCCCCTCCAGCACCTTTAGTACCGGTTCATGGCACGAACCGGTGCTAAAGGTCGTCCTACATAAACCCTTCGTCCACCCGAGCTCGCTCTGTTCTTCCCCTTTCCCCTCTCCTCTCTGTTCTTCCCCTCTTTCTCTCGAGCTCATCACACATTTTGCCCAAAATTTGTCAAGATTTGAAGGCTCCCATCCATTCAAATGATCACAAAGGTTAGCAACTTTGTCCTTTCATCTCTCACTGCTAGATTAGCTCTTGCAATGCTTTGTATAGTAATTAATTTATGAGTTTAGTAATTTGGTAGAAAATATATGTGCTAGTATTTAATTTATAGGCAACTTGTGGTCAAAACTAACACTTAGTTTGCATATGTAGGTGTGGTTTACTTAGTGCCTTCTAAATCTCCGTCGTAACCACAGTCGATCGCCCGCATCGTTCCGTCGCCGGCACCACCTTGTGGTGAGCCTCTTGTTCATGAATGTTTTACATTACCAAATTGACGTTTGTGTGATTTGGATATATAGTTACTCGTATAATTATATTACCCGTACGTTGTTTGTTATACATAGTGCCATGGTTTTGATATCCGTCCCCGTCGGCCCTCGTCCTTGTTATGATTCGGATGTGGTATATTCTCTTTTAAAACTAGTTGTTGCATTTCGTGTTTATGACAAATTATGCCCATCAAGTTGACATAAATATTTTTGTCTAGGAGGTTTGTGAACCGGAAATTCCAACCGACCCTATTGTCGAGAGGTTAAATTTAGTTGAAAGAGAAAACGAGTATTTGAAAGAAAAATTGAAAAGAATTGAGGGGGAGAAGATGGAATTGGAGTTGCATGTTGCCGATGTCGTCGATGATCACAAGATCAAGATGGAGAAAATGCGCTTGAAGATTAGAAAGATTAGAAAATATGCCATTGATAGTGAGGCTTGGTATCATTATGCTGTTGGATCAATTGTTACCTTAGTTGCGATCTTGATCGCATTTGTTGTTGCATTTAGATTCTTTAGTTAGAGAGTTATTCGTTTGTTGCCTTTAAGTCTTGTATGAACTTTATGTATGAACTTGTATTAATTTGGTCTATTAGGTGTTGTGTAATGAAGATGAGCCGACAATGGATGTACGATGACCGATGCTCTCCCGAGTTCATTAATGGCGTGCAAACTTTTCTGCTTGCGGCTGAGGCAAACAAGCGGGCGGATGGTTTTATGCCTTGTCCATGTTTAGTCTATAAGAATGATCACAATTACTCTACGTCAAGAACCATTCACGTCCACCTGTTTAAGTCCGGTTTCATGCCCCACTATAATGTTTGGACCAAGCACGGAGAAAGAGGGGTTATGATGGAAGACAATGAAGAAGAAGAGGACGACGACAGCTATCCTGGCCATGGGTTCCCTGAATATGATGATACAACAATGGGGGAAGAAGCTGAGCTGGCAATGCGGGAAGAAGCTGAAGAAGAGGCATCAGATGAGCCCGCTGATGATCTAGGTCGGGCCATTGCCGATGCAAAGAGAAACTGCGCAAGTGATTTGGAGAAGAAGAAGTTGCAGCGCATGTTAGAGGATCACAAGAAATTGTTGTACCCGAATTACGAAGCTGACAAGACAAAGTTGGGCACCACACTGGAATTGCTGCAATGGAAGGCAGAGAATGGTGTATCTGACAAGGGATTTGGAAAGTTGCTGGTAATGATAAAGAATATGCTTCCAAAGGACAACGAATTGCCCGAGAGTACGTACGAAGCAAAGAAGGTTGTCTGCCCTCTAGGGTTAGAGGTGCAGAAGATACATGCATGCCCTAATGACTGCATCCTCTACCGCGGTGAGTACGAGGATTTGAACGGTTGCCCGGTATGCGGTGCATTGCGCTATAAGATCAGGCGCGATGACCCTGGTGATGTCGAGGGCGAGCGCCCCAGGAAGAAGATTCCTGCCAAGGTGATGTGGTATGCTCCTATAATACCACGGTTGAAACGTTTGTTCCAAAACAAAGAGCATGCCAAGGCGATGTGATGGCACAGAGAAGACCGTAAGAAAGACGGAAAGTTGAGAGTACCCGCTGACGGGTCGCAGTGGAGAAAAATTGAGAGAAAGTACGGGAAGGAGTTTGCAGATGACGCAAGGAACATATGGTTTGGTCTAAGCGCAGATGGCATTAATCCTTTTGGGGAGCAGAGCAACAACCATAGCACCTGGCCTGTGACTCTATGTTTGTATAACCTTCCTCCTTGGTTGTGCATGAAGCGGAAGTTCATTATGATGCCAGTGCTCATCCAAGGCCCTAAGCAACCCGGCAACGACATTGATGTGTACCTAAGGCCATTAGTTGAAGAACTCTTACAGCTGTGGACTGGAACAGTTGTACGTGCGTGGGATCAGCACATGGGGGGAGAATTTGACCTAAAGGCCTTGCTGTTCGTGACCATCAATGATTGGCCTGCTCTCAGTAACCTTTCAGCACAGACAAACAAGGGATACCGCGCATGCACGCACTGTTTGGATGATACCGACAGTTTATATTTGGACAATTGTAGGAAGAATGTGTACCTGGGACATCGTCGATTTCTTCCGAGCAGGCATCCCGTAAGAAAGAAAGGCAAGCATTTCAAAGGTGAGGCGGATCACCGGACGAAGCCTCGCCACCGTACTGGTGCTGATGTACATGATATGGTCAAGGATTTGAAGGTAGTCTTTGGAAAGGGTCCTGGCGGACAACCTGTTCCGAATGATGCTGATGGACGCGCACCCATGTGGAAGAATAAATCTATATTTTGGGACCTGCCCTATTGGAAAGACCTAGAGGTCCGCTCTGCAATCGACGTGATGCACGTGACGAAGAATCTTTGCGTGACCCTGCTTGGCTTCTTGGGCGTGTATGGGAAGACAAAAGATACACCTGAGGCACGGGAGTACCAGCAACGTATGCATGGAAAAGACGGCATACATCAGGGTCATGCCAGCTACGCTCTTACCAAAGAAGAGAAGGAAATCTTCTTTGAATGCCTGCTCAGTATTAAGGTACCGTCTGGCTTCTCGTCGAATATAAAGGGAATAATAAACATGGCAGAGAAAAAGTTCCAGAACCTAAAGTCTCATGACTGCCACGTGATTATGACGCAACTGCTTCCAGTTGCATTGAGGGGGCTTCTACCGGATAACGTTCGATTAGCCATTGTGAAGCTATGTGCATTCCTCAAGGCAATCTCTCAGAAGGTAATCGATCCATAAATCATACCAAGGTTAGAGAATGATTTAGTGCAATGTCTTGTCAGTTTCGAGTTGGTGTTCCCACCATCCTTCTTCAACATCATGACGCACGTCCTAGTTCACCTATGCGAAGAGATTAACGTTTTGGGTCTTGTATTTCTACACAATATGTTCCCCTTTGAGAGGTTCATGGGAGTCTTAAAGAAATATGTTCATAACCGTGCTAGGCCAGAAGGAAGCATCTCCAAGGGCCATGAAAATGAGGAGGTCATTGAGTTTTGTATTGACTTTATTCCTGACCTTAAGCCGATTGGTGTTCCTGAATCGCGGCATAAGGGCAGACTGGATGGAAAAGGCACGCTAGGAGGGAATCAAAAAATATGTATGGACGGACATTCTCTCACTGAAGCACACTACACAGTTATACAGAATTCCGCCTTGGTGGCTCCGTATATGGACGAACACAAGAATTTTCTACGCTCCAAACACCCGGAGCGGTCTGATGACTGGATTACACGTGAACAAACCAGGAGTTTCGCCGGCTGGTTGCAGACACGTACCATGCATGACGCCTCTATTGAAGATGACCTGTACTCGCTGTCCCAGTTACCATCTTCGAATATAATGACTCTCAAAGGGTACGAGATAAATGGTAATACATTTTACACGATCGCCCAAGATAAGAAGAGCACCAACCAAAACAGTGGTGTCCGCTTTGATGCAACAACCAAGACGGGAAAGGAAACATATTATGGTTACATAGAGGAGATATGGGAACTTGACTATGGACGTGGTTTGAAGGTCCCTTTGTTTCGGTGCAAATGGGTCAATATGACACGATATGGGGTAACGGAAGACCCGCAGTATGGAATGACAATAGTGGATCTCAACAATCTTCGGTATGGAGACGAACCATTCGTCCTAGCTAATGATGTGGCACAGGTTTTCTATGTGAAGGATATGTCTACCAAGCCGAGAAAAAGAAAAGATAAGGAAGCGAATGCATCATACGATGAGCCAAAGCGCCACATAGTTCTTTCTGGGAAGAGAAACATCGTGGGAGTGGATGACAAGACAGACATGTCAGAAGATTATGAAAAGTTTGATGAAATTGCTCCATTCACAGTGAATATTGACCCGAGCATCCAGTTAAATGATGAAGATTTTCCATGGCTACGACGCAAAGGGACATACACGACGAAAAAGTTTCACACCCAAAGATCTGGGATGTGATCGGCTTCACTATCATCACTTTCTTCTGTGTTTCACACCCAGGAGGGAATCTCTGTAATAGTTAGGGTAGTTATGTGTTTTGGCATTTGAAACGCGAAGAAATTTTATGTGCAAACAAATTCTTTCATGCATTTACTGATTTTTTTCAGCTAAATGACCCTGAAATTGAAAAGCATTTCAAATGAACTCAGAAAAGGTTGAAAGTTGGCATGGTATGATAATTTCACCCACACAGCATGTGCAAAAACGTAGAGAGGGTTACCGCAAAAACTGGATGCACTTCGTGTATAAAATGGACAATCTCTTTCGAAGTATCAGGGTTTCGGACGAAAACTCATCCGTTACAAAGGGATTTCATTCTTTAAATAACCTAAGCATTACCAAATTGAATATAATGATAAAACACACTAATATTAAACATAAGAAAAAAGAATCACTGAAAATCTATTTTCAAAGTTAATTTATTCACAAACTAGTGATTCACACAAATTTCAAATAATTCAAAATGTAAACTACTCAAATTTGTAAACTACCGGCACTAATAGAAAGTTTGTAATTTTTTGTACCTAAAGCAAAAATATTCACAAAGAAACTCTAAATACAGCAAAAAACAACTCAAAAATAAATAAAACAAAAATAAATAAAGCAAAAAAAATAAGAAAATAAAAAGCCCGCCTACTGCGCCACAGCGGCCTGCATACGACTAGAAACCCAACCTGTTGTTGGGCCAGGATGCAGGCCCGCAAAGGCCCAGTAGGCCCACAGGGCAGCACAAAACATCTAGGCCCAGTAGGCCTGCTTTGGAGAGGAGCTTGAGAGAGCTACCACACTGGGGCTTATAAACTAGTGCGGGCGCCCCTCGGCTAGTGAGGTGGGACTAAACTTGCCGCACCGCACCTGCGCCAGCGCACCCCCTTTAGTACCGGGTGGTGGCTCCAACCGGTACTAAAGGTGGGCCTTTAGTACCGGTTGCAACCACCACCCGGTACTAAAGGGGTGCGCTTCCCGCCGCTTGGTCTGGCCAAAATCGACCTTTAGTACCGATTGGTGGCTCCAACCGGTACTAAAGGCCCCTCCTATATAAACAACACTTATGAAAATTTCGTCAGTTTCCTCCCACTTCTCTCTGCTTCATCGCCGCCGTCCCGTCCCGCGCCGTCGCGCCGTCCCCGTCGACTCCGCGCCGCCCCCGTCCTCGTCGCGCCGCACCGGCCCGCGTCCCCGTCCCCGCACCGGCCCGCGTCGCCGTCGCCTCGACCTCGCCCGCGCTGTGAGCCTCTGTCCCCCCTCTCCTCTCCCTCCAATCGAAGCCGCCGCGCGCGCCGCCGGCGCCGTCGCCTTGGCTCGCCGTCGCCGTCGCCTGCACACACAACACATACACACACATACACACACACACCATACACACACATACACAATTTTGTTCTGTTTTTAGTTTTTCTGTTTTTAGTTTTTAGTTTTTCTGTTTTTAGTTATTAGTTATTAGTTTTTTCAGTTTTTTCAGTATTAATGTTATAGAAATGTTAGTTATATAGAAATGTTAGTTATATATAGAAATGTTAGTTTTTTCTGTATTAATGTTATAGAAATGTTAAAGAAAAATTAGTTATACAATTTTAGTTATAGAAATGTTAGAAATGTTAGTTTTAGATATGGTCGATGTTTTTTTAGTTTATTATATTTTTAGTTATAAAATTTAGAATTTGCATATAAGAAATCATAATCCAATCATTTAAAAAATGTTACTTTACTTTTGCGGCATATAGTATTTGTTGTCGACGATGCCCGGCCCGCATCCTCGCCGTCGACCCGTTCGCGACGACGTCCTGCTTCAGAGGACCCATGTCCAGGATTGGGCTCCGCCGGGCTGGCACTGGGAGGTGCTACCTGGAGGGGCGCGATGCTTGGTGAGTAACCCGGCCTCGGGTCCCGTCGTCGACCCTGATCTCCTTTGGTGGCGTTCGCGTGGGCCACATTCGGTGCAGAAGGAGCCGACCCCGCCGGAGGTGGTGCGTCGTCGTGTCAGGGAGGAGGACGAGCACGTCCATCGCTACATGGCTGCTATGGACGTCAGGTTCTCCAATACCTGGCAGGTTCTTTGGGCAGATGACCAGAGATATGATCCTGTGATGGTTCCTTGTCTTTGGGTGTCCACCGCCCGCGCCCCAGGAACCGTGAGTGGCCTAGATTCTTCTATAGTATTCGATCTTTATTAGCTACCTAGCCAGTGATGTATTCGAGATTATATATTATTTGAGACGATGTATTCGAAATTATATATTATTCAAGACGATGTATTCAAGATTATATATTATTCGAGACGATGTATTCGAGATTATATATTATTCGAGACGATGCATATTATGTACTATATGATTCAGTTTTTCCTTATTGATTGCATCCATGCCTCTTCTCCTTATTGATGGCAATTGCAGTTTTTCATTTTTGAATACTAAATTGTTTTATATTTCTTCTGTATTAGTTAAATAAAAGCTATGGCGGACAATACCGACAGAGAGGGAGAAGAGGCCCTGTTCGAGATCATACGCAGCCCTAGCAGGCCAGATGATCTGAATGAAGCAAATGACGGCTCCCAATATCTGAACAATACCGGGGAGGGTGATGATAAGATATTCGATCTCGACGACCGAGCTGATGAAGTCATGAACTATGATTATGATTATGATGACGCAGACAATGATTATGATGACGAATACAATATTAATCTTGAAATAACAAAGACTACCGGCGAGGTATATTTATATAAGCAGGCATCTAGTGATCACCACATGTTTTTTTATTTGAAGATATATTAACGAATCGATCTTTCTTCTTTCAGCCCTCCGGATCGAGCAAATCTTCTTCTACAGACAGCAGGACAAAGCGCGGCCCGAGCAAAAAGTTGAAGGAGGGTGTAAAGTACAACATCGATTCCATCAAAGCTAGTGGCGAACCCGTCACGCCTAAGAACATTGCGAACAAGTTCGTTCGTCAGTGCGGAGTTCTTGTGAAGGACCAACTCCCGATCTCCATTCAAGAATGGAAAGAGCCAAAAACTAAACGCCCAGATGTTACTTGGGTCAACGACAGAGCAAAACAAAAGCTTTGGGAATCTCTGATGGAACATTTCACCCTACCAGATTATTTCACTGATGCAGATGTGCAGAAAGTCAAGGACGCTGCTCTTAAGAAGATGGCAATTGCATTCAACACCCACAAGAAAACTGTATGGGCCAAGTTTACCCAACAATCACCCCCTAAACTGATCGTTCAGGGCGTTGCCTCGATCATGCCGATGCTTGAGCGCAGCTGCTGCAGTCGAACACGACCAAGGGGCTTGGTGAGCATGTTTGCAAGCTGAAACTCTGTTGCCACATACTCGAGTTCAATCTTCTTCGTCTCCACGCAATCTCTGATGAAATGGTACCTGAGCTCGATGTGCTTCAATCTGTCGTGCATCACAGGATTCTTTGCAAGAGAGATTGCGGATTTGTTGTCGACCTTGAGTCTCACTGCCTTCTCTTCCTTTTCTCTGAACTCGCCGAGCAGGCGCGTGAGCCAGATTCCCTGACAGGCTGCTGTGGTTGCTGCGACGTACTCTGATTCGCAGTTGGAGAGTGCCACAATCTTCTGCTTCTGCGACTGCCAGGTTATCACTCCTCCTCCGAGCAAGAACAGAGTGCCAGAGGTGCTCTTGCGTGTGTCCACATCGTCGCCAAGGTCGTTGTCGCTGTACCCAGTGAGTTCAGGTTCACCAGCTCCTCTGACGTACTTGCAGCCCAGATGCAGAGTGCCGGCGATGTACCTCAAGATGTGCTTGACAGCGGTGTGGTGCTCTTCAGTTGGCGCCTCCGTGAAGCGTGAAACATACCCAACCGAGAAGGTTAGGTCAGGGCGCGTGTGCACCAGATAGCGCAGGCTGCTGACGATGTTGCGGTACTCCGTCGCATCCACTGGTGGCGCCGTGCTCTCCTTTGATAGCTTGAAGCGGGGCTCCATGGGGATGTGACAGGGTTTGCAACCAGCCATGCCACTCTTCTCCAGGAGTTTCCGTGCATACGCGCTCTGAGTAATGACGATGCCATCCTCTGTCTGCTTCACTTCAATCCGAGATAGAAACTTAGCAGACCCAGATCATACATCTTGAACAACTTCTGCATCTCTCCTTTGAACTTGGTGATCTCTTCTGCGTCGGATCCGGTGATCACCAGGTCGTCCACGTACACGCCCACGATGAGGCGTGTGGTCGCCGTGCCCCGCGCGTCCACCGCGTGCTCTGACGGACAGCGCATGAACCCCAGCTTGCTCAAACAGGTGTCTAGCTTGGTGCTCCACGCTCTGGGAGCCTGCTTCAGACCGTACAGGGCCTTGTTCAGGCACAGGACGAGATGCTCCTTGCCGGCGATGACAAATCCCGGCGGCTGCTGCACATAGACTTCCTCCTGGAGTTCGCCATTCAGGAACTCCGATTGACGTCCATGTGATGAACGGCCCAGCCCGCGTTCGCCGCGAGTGCTACCAGCACCCGCACTGACTCGAGACACGCTACTGGAGCGAACACCTCGTCGTAGTCGATGTCGTGCTGCGGTACATAGCCCTTCGCCACGAGCCGAGCCTTGTGCTTGAGTATACCTCCCCGCGCGCGTTCTTCTTGACCTTGTAGATCCACTTCAAGCCAATGGCGCGGTGCCCTGGAGGGAGAGATGTGAGCTGCCATGTTTGATTGTCCTCGATCGAGCTCAACTCTTCGATCATGGCGCCCCGCCAGCTTGCTTCTTGCTCTGCCTCAGTGAACGAGCTCGCCTCCTCAGCTGCCAGAAGGTGGAGCTCTTCGTCTGGGTCGTCCGCCGGGCTGAAATCCAGCACGTTCTGCAGGGTGTGGAAACGGTGCTCGCACTCTATGTCGTCTGCCGCGTCGAGCACGTTGTCGCTGAACGACGTCGGCGGCGACACTAGCTCCACCCCTCCTGGGCTGACAGACGGTGGAGTAGACGGTGTTGGATTTGACGATGCTGCAGACGACGGTGCTGGGGACGCTGGTGGTGTGGTCGGAGGCGAGGTGGCTGCACCACCCCCCCCCCCATCCGTCGCTCCTGGAGCGTTGCTCACCAGGTGTTCGACCACAAACGTGTCGGTGTCGCTGAACGGGTTCACGGCGCCTTCCTCCTTTGTCCAATCCCAGCGTGCCCCTTCGTCGAACACGGCGTCGCGCGTGATGTGCACGCGCCCAGTTGTTGGGTCATAGGCCCTGTAGCCCTTTGTGCCGTGCTCGTAGCCGACGAAGATCATCGGCCGACTGCGATCGTCGAGTTTCTTCAGTCCAGGGCGCGTGTCCTTCACATGCACTACACACCCCAAAGGTGCGCAGGAAATGCACGTTCGGCTTGCGTCCATGCCATGCCTCGAATGGCGTCACGCTGTCCAGGCTCTTGGTGGGCGCGCGGTTCAAAAAAGATAATGACCAAATCTTCATTGTGCAACTTCTCCACTCTTGCCTTCATCCTATCCCTGCCCACCAGAATCCAGTCATCTAGTTCATCTATATGCCATAAATAACAGAAGTACATAACAAACTGAGGAGAACAAAAAGCTATGAACTAATTAAATGTAATCAAGCCGAGCCGACTGCTTTCTTAGAAGGATTTGGTTGGAAACATTTCTAAGCTGAAGAAAAGCAAAATAAACTGGCAAAACTTAAATAAAGGGATTGGTTTGTTGGAGGTGTTTGGATGGAGTAGACG
Organism: Triticum aestivum; assembly: GCF_018294505.1. NCBI lineage: Eukaryota > Viridiplantae > Streptophyta > Magnoliopsida > Poales > Poaceae > Triticum > Triticum aestivum. The sequence continues at coordinate 528,122 of NC_057796.1, read as the reverse complement.
ATGTTCGGAAGGACAAAATAAACTACAGGAAAATTAAATTAAATTAAAAGAGACAAAGGAACTAAATTCTTCTTGTATACTACATGAATTTTGGATGAAGCGAGAGATCGAGTTTTGAAATATCAAGTCCCACAATCGTAGTCCGTTGCTTTATTCAGTTGGGTTCAGCGATGTACTTAGGGGAGCCCTTGGGAGCCACCATGCTGGCCAACACCGATTGCATGTGATGGGATCCAACCAGGGAAATGGAGAGAAGACGGGATTGAGACATTTTATGGGGCTTAAGAGGAATTTGTGAACATTTTTTTTCCAAATTCAGAATCGTTTTGGAGGTACTAACAATTTTTGGATCACGATTTGTTTGTTAAATTCATGAGCATTTTTTAATCTGCAAACAAAATTGAATTCATGACCATTTTCTATATTGGCAAATAATTTTTCAAATTTGTGACCATTTCAAATGCACGAACATTTATTTCAATTCATAAACTTTTCATATTGACGAATATTTCTCAAATTTCATGTGTGTTTTTAAAATTCATGAAAATGATTTTTTACATTCGTGAACTGTTAAATGTATTACATAGTGCACAAACAAATGATGAAGTGATCACAAACTTTGAGGGAGAACTTCAAATATTGCATAAGCATAGGCATCAGTCTTGATTAACTTTATTTCACTAATGTAATCTAGACTGTGGTGTTCAGGCCGCATTCCTTTTTCCCCTTTCTTAATCAAAAAATCTGGTTTATATTTCTGAACAAATCTTGTTCACATTTTGATCAGCAATTTTTTTTCAAAAACAAACATCAAAAGTTAACTTGATAATTATTACTAGCAAAACAGCCCGTGCGTTGCAACCGGAGAAAATAATCATAATCTCCGATGGCCATGACCATATTTTTGCTGCCTCACCGAGACACGCTATCACTCTCATTTTCGTGAAATCATGAACAATTTTTCAAAATCATGCACATTTTTCAAATTAGTGAACATTTTTACTGATTTTTGAACACTTTCTAAAATCATGAACTTTTTTGAATTCATGACAATTTTATATTATTTACAAGCATTTTTTTAATTGTGAAAAAATTTAAACATTTTTCTTGAATAGGCGAACATTTCTCGAATCGAAGATCATTTTGACGAAATTGGTGGAGCAACTTTTGAAATGCATGAATATTTTTTTGATTTAACGAACAGTTTTTGAATTCATGAACATTTTATATTATTTACAAGCATTTTTTCAAAATTGTGAACATTTTTTAAAACATTTTACTCGAATAGGCGAACATTTCTAGAATAGATGATCATTTTTAAGAAATCGGTGGAACAACTTTTAAAACGCATGAACATTCTTTTGATTTAATAAACACTTTTTGAATCAGCAAACATTTTATGAATCAATAAACTATTTTGTAAGTCATGAACAGTTTGTGAATTTTTAGGATATTTTTCAATTCATGAACAATTTTTGAATTGACAAATTTTAGATCAATTTCATTAACATTTTTAATACATGAACATTTTCTGATATCTCAAACATTTGTTTTCAAAATTGCACACAATTTTTGAATATGCGAATTTTTTTTAAACATTTTATTTCAACATTCTCATTTTTTTGATTTTATCGAAATTTTTTGTAGTCCCAAATTATTTAAAGTAGAAAAAAATTGAAGAAGGAAAAGGAAAACAAAAATTAAAAAACAAGCCTCTCAGACATTGGTCAGCCCAAATAGGCAAGCAGTGTCTTCTCTCTGCGTGCAGAGCGTGGTATAGAAGGTTCCTACTGCATGGGCCGATCTAGGCAGAGATTCCCCTGTGTGAAAAGTTTTTTATCACTTATGGCATCGGTTGGTAATATTTTACAACTTTGAGGCAATTTTGCTGATATACCGCCAGAAGCAATAGCCCATTTATTATTAGGTATAGATATATATTGAAGCAAACAATAATTAGTATAATAAAGACAGGTTCGTTCCACATGTTTCCGATGCGGTTTCTGTTGAAGCAATTGCTCTTAGGAGTGGTATTAATTTGTCATCTCATGTGGGATGCTCCAGGATAGAAGCCGAGTCAGATTGTGAACTTGTGATTGATGAAGTAAAAGATCCTTATACATTCAATTGTTCCCAAGCAGCCATGATTGTCGGATGCGCTCAACTCTCCTATGACATCGGACAGGTGAAATCTTCTTTATGCAACCGAGAAGCAAACGGTGTAGCAGATGCTTTGGCTAAACAAGCATATATGTTGAAGAATTCTTCGGTTTGGGAAGCTGACCCGCCTGAGTTCATTTCTTCTTTCACTGTAAATGACATTGCTAGCATCTGAGAAATGAAATATTTACCCTGTCAAAAAAAAGACAACTCGCAACACAACGATCAGTAATAAATAAATTTATTATACTTTCTTCTTCCTTTGGTTTTATGTCTCTCGTCGGAGATTAAAAATTGTACTGAACCAATATTAAAGAAAAGATTGGACACACTAAAGGAATCAGCTTCTTTGCCGTCTACCATGGCAGACGGCAAAGGACCAAAAAGCTGATGGCAAACCTGTCTGGCACAGTAAGCTACGGTAAACAGCTTCTTTATCGTCTGCTTTCCCACAGCGGACGGTAAAGACCCTTTGCCGTCGGTGGCAGATGGCATAGAACATGGACATCAAAGAACAGGTGTTAGCCACATTAGGTGGCTAACGGGAGGCTTTGCCGCGGGGCGGCGGGGCGCCGTGCCACAGGGGCCGCGGGGGCGCAGCAAACCGTGGGGCGGCGGGTGGCGCGGCGGCGCGGCGGGGGTCAGGACCGGTGAGGGCGGTGGGGGTCGGGGGCGGCGCGGTGGAGTGAGAGAGAAAGAGAGATGGAGAGTGGGAGGTGGGGTGCGGGGGATGGGCCATAGCCGTTAGCTACCGTTCTCTTTGCCGTCAGCTAGCAGACAGCAAAGAGGTGGACAAGATTCTTTGCCGTCTGCTAGCTGATGTCAAAGAAATGGCTGATTGCAAATATCCATTTCTTTGCCGTCCATTTTCTGTAAGCAGACGGCAAAGACCTTCTTTGCCGTCCGTTACCAGACGGTAAAGAAATGACATACGGCAAATTTCCTGATTTCAGTAGTGGCAAAACGTTCTCACCAAAAAGGTCCCAATTTACGAAATTCGGGTGAGAGGACTTTTTTCTTTGCTATCCTCGTTGTCGGCGCTTGTCGAGCCGATCAAAAACAAGCTGGTCATGATAGATGGATGAAGAAGAAGAACTAGAGCTTGTTCTCGGCAAGGCCATAGGTACATTTGGCGCAGTAGGACCGAGGGCCATGCGAAGCTGATGAAGGATTACTTCGTTGACAATGCGGTGTATCTGGAGAACCTATTGAGGTGGAGTTTTAGAATATCGAGGGAGCGCTTTCTGAAGTATGCACACCACTCTCATTCTCAAGTAATAAATCCCCTGATGATAATAAAAAAAATCCCCTTTGTGGCGAAAAATGGGAGAGTTATTTCATGAAACATCTCAGTATATTACTTTATATTTCTATTAAATATACGTAGCATACCATGGACTTTTCCCCCTTGTTTATAAACATCAACTTAGGGGCTCTAATCAATATACTGTCAGCACACGTACCACCAAGGCAGCCGACGGCTTCACTCCAAGACGCGTCGACAGCAGGCCCAAGAGGATCATGCAGCCCAACAGAAGATTCGTTGGGCCAGAGTGGGCCCGCTGAGCCCGCTCGCCAAGTGGCTCGCTACATAACACCCAGATGACAGTGGGATCGGCATCCAGAAGGATCAAGAATTTCCCCACCTACCTGATAACCCACAAGTATAGGGGATCGCAACAATTTTCGAGGGTAGAGTATTCAATCCAAATTTATTGATTCGACACAAGGGGAGCCAAAGAATATTCTCAAGTATTAGCAGCTGAGTTGTCAATTCAACCACACCTGAAAGACTTAATATCTGCAGCAAAGTAGTATGGAAGTAGCAGTAACGGTGGCAAAAGTAACAGTAGCAGTTTTGTAGCAATCGTAACAGTAGCAACGGAAAAGTAACTTAGCAAAGATCAATATGAAACGAGCTCGTAGGCAATGGATCAATGATGGATAATTATGTCGGATGGCATTCGTCATGCAATAGTTACAACATAGGGTGACACAGAACTAGCTCCAATTCATCAATATAATGTAGGCATGTATTCCGAATATAGTCATACGTGCTTATGGAAAAGAACTTGCATGACATCTTTTGTCCTACCCTCCCGTGGCAGCGGGGTCCTAGTGGAAACTAAGGGATATTAAGGCCTCCTTTTAATAAAGTACTGGACCAAAGCATTAGCACTTAGTGAATACATGAACTTCTCAAACTACGGTCATCACCGGGAGTGGTCCCGAGTATTGTCACTCCGGGGTTGCCGGATCATTACACGTAGTAGGTGACTATTGACTTGCAAGATAGGATCAAGAACACAAATATATTCATGAAAACATAATAGGTTCAGATCTGAAATCATTGCACTCGGGCCCTAGTGACAAGCATGAAGCATAGCAAACTCATAGCAACATCAGTCTTAGAACATAGTGGATACTAGGGATCAAACCCTAACAAAACTAACTTGATTACATGGTAAATCTTATCCAACCCATCACCGTCCAGCAAGCCTACGATGGAATTACTCATGCACGGCGGTGAGCATCATGAAATTGGTGATGAAGGATGGTTGATGATGACGATGGCGACGGATTCCCCTCTCCGGAGCCCCGAACGGACTCCAGATCTGCCCTCCTGAGGAAGAACAGGGATTGGCAGCGGCTCAGTATCATAGAACACGATGAATCCTTCTCTCTGATTTTTTTCTCCCCAAACGTGAATATATGGAGTTGGAGTTGAGGTCGGTGGAGGTCCAGGGGCCCACAAGGTCGGGTGGCACGCCCCCACCCTTGTGGTCAGGGTGTGGGCCCCCTTCACTTGATTCTTTCGCCAATATTTTTTATTAATTCCAAAACTTATCTCCGTGAAGTTTCAAGTCATTCCGAGAACTTATTATTCTACACAAAAATAACACCATGGCAATTCTGCTGAAAACAACGTCAGTCCAGGTTAGTTCCATTCAAACCATGCAAGTTAGAGTCCAAAACAAGGGCAAACGAGTTTGGAAAAGTAGATATGATGGAGACGTATCAACTCCTCCAAGCTTAACCCATTGCTTCTCCTCAAGCAATTCAGTTGACAAACTGAAAGCGATAAAGAAAAACTTTTACAAACTCTGTTAGATCTTGTTGTTGCAAATATGTAAAGCTAGCATTCAAGTTTTCAGCAAAGATTATGAACTAACCACATTCACAATAACATTTAGGTCTCACGTTTACTCATATAAATGGCATAACCATCTAGCAAGCAATAATAATAAATCTCGGATGACAACACTTTCTCAAAATAATCATGATATGATATAACAAGATGGTATCTCGCTAGCCCTTTATGAGACCGCAAAACATAAATATAGAGCACCCCTGAAGATCAAGCACTGACTAGACATTGTAATTCATGGTAAAAGAGATCCAATCACAGTCATACTAAATATAAATTAATAACAATGCATACAGATGACAGCGGTGCTCCCTAACTGGTGGTTTTTATAAGAGGATGATGACTCAGCAATAAAAGTAAATAGATAGGCCCTTCGCAGAGTGAAGCAGGGATTTGCAGAGGTGCCAGAGCTCGAGTTTTGAAATAGAGATAAATAATATTTTTCGCGGTATGCTTTCATTGTCAACACAACAACCAAGAGATCTCTGTATCTTCCATGCTACATACATTATAGGCGGTTCCCAAACAGAATGGTAAAGTTTATACTCCCCCACCACCAACAAGCACACTCCACGGCTGGTCCGAAACAACAGATACCATACAACTAACAACAATCCTGGGGGAGTTTTATTTGCAGTTATTTTGATTTGATTTGAGCATGGGACTGGGCATCCCGATTACCAGCCATTTTCTCGTGAATGATGAGCGGAGTCCACTCATCGTGAGAATAACCCACCTAGCATGGAAGATATTGACAGCCCTAGTTGGTACATGAGCGATTCGAGCATACAAAACAGATTATCATTAGAAAGTTTTGAGTTCGGCACTTGCAAATTAACTTGGAACGACAGGTAAATACCACATATAGGAAGGTATTGTGGACTCATATGGAACAACTTTGGGTTTATAAAAGTGGATGCACAAGCAGTATTCCCGCTTTGTACAAGTGAAGGCTAGAAAGAGGCTGGGAAGCGACCAACTAGAGAGCGACAAAGTCATAAATATGCATTAAGATTAACAAACATTGAGTGCAACCACGAGTAAGATATAAATCACCATCAACATAAATATCGTAGAGGCTATGTTGATTTTGTTTCAACTACATATGTGAACGTGTGCCAAGTCAAGCCACTCGAATCATTCAAAGGAGGATACCATCCTATCATACTACATGATAACCCGCAAGTATAGGGGATCACAACAGTTTTCGAGGGTAGAGTATTCAACCCAAATTTATAGATTCAACACAAGGGAGCCAAAGAATATTTGCAACTATTAGCAACTGAGTTGTCAATTCAACCACACCTGGAGATTAATTATCTGCAGCAACGTGACCAATAGCAATGTAATATTATAGTTTTGATAGTAGTGACAGCAACAATAGTAACGGTAACAGTGATAACAGTATTTTTGTAGCAAGTGCAGCAGTAACGAAAGCAGTAGTAACTTAGCAAGAACAATATAAGATAAGTTTGTAGGCATTGGATCGATAATTTGTTGGATGATATTCATCATGTGACAGTTATAACCTAAGGCGATATGGCACTAGCTCCAGTTCATAAATATAATGTAGGCATGTATTCCGTAAATAGTCATACGTGCTTATGGAAAGAACTTGCATGACATCTTTTGTCCTACCCTCCCGTGGCAGTGGGGTCTATACTGGAAACTAAGGGATATTAAGGCCTCCTTTTAATAGAGAACCGGAACAAAGCATTAACACACGGTGAATACATGAACTCCTCAAACTACGGTCATCACCGGGAGTGGTCCTGACTATTGTCACTCCGGGGTTGCCGGATCATAACACGTAGTAGGTGACTATAACTTGCAAGATCGGATCTAGAACATGGATATAATTGTGATAACATAAATAGTTCAGATCTGAATTCATGGCACCCGGGCCCAAAGTGACAAGCATTAAGCATGGCAAAGTCATAGCAACATCAATCTCAGAACATAGTGGATACTAGGGATCAAGCCCTAACAAAACTAACTCGATTACATGATGAATCTCATCCAACTCCTCACCGACCAGCGAGCCTACGAAGGAATTACTCACTCCCGGTGGGGAGCATCATGGAATTGACGATGGAGAAGGGTTGGTGATGACGAGGAACGAAGATCCCTCTCTCCGGAGCCCCAAACGGACTCCAGATCGCCTCCCGATGAAGAACAGGAGGTTACGGTGGCTCCATCTTGTGGATCGCGATAATTCTTTCTCCCCCCTTTTTCTGGAAAAATAGGATTTTATAGCGTCGGTTTCAGGGTCTGCGGGGCCACCGGGTGGGGACAACCCACCTGGGCGTGCCTGGGAGGGCAGGCACGCCCTGGTGGGTTGTGCCCACCCAGGTGCCCCCCTCCGGTGGCTCTTGGCTCCAGAAACTCTCTTTTATTGTATAAAAAAATCCTCGCAAAGTTTTGTTCCATTTCGAGAACTTTTATTTCTACACAAAAACAACACCATGGTAGTTCTGCCGAAAACAACGTCAGTCCGGGGTTAGTTTCATTCAAATGATGCAAATTAGAGTCCAAAACAAGAGGAAAAACATTAGGAAAAGTAGATACATTGGAGACGTATCAACTCCCCAAAGCTTAAATCTTTGCTTGTCCTCAAGCAATTCAGTTGATAAACTAGAAGTGAAAAAGAAAAACTTTTACGAACTCTTTTGCTCTTGTTTGCATAACTAAGCTTAAACAGTACCCAGGTTTTCAGCCAACATTATAACTAACCATGCCGACAATAAGTCTTAAAAATTATATTAAGTCATATTAATGACACAATCAACTAGCGAGCAAATAATAAGATATCTCAAACAGCAACACGTTGTCAAAACAACCATGATATAATATGACAATAATGGTATCTCGCTAGCCCTTTCTGAGACAGCAAAACATAAATGCAGAGCACCTCCAAAGTTCAAGCAGCAACTAAACATTGTAATTCATGGTAGAAAAGATCCAGTCATGATGCACCCAACATTACCTACACACAATGCATCAGCATGACAGTAGTGCTCTCAGGTTCTGGCGCTTATTTTAGAAGGTGATGACACAACATAAAAGTAAATAGATAGTCCCTTCGTAGAGGGAAGCGGTGATTTGTAGAGGTGCCAGAGCTCAAGTTTTTAAAACAGAGGTAAATGATATTTTGAGACATGCACCCTTCTCATTAACTTCACGACCATCAGTTATCAACATCTTCCATGCTAAGCACGCTAGTGGCGGTTCCCAAGCGGTAAATGTAAAGGTTTTGACTCCATTGGGAGTTTTTATTTGATTATTTGTAAGCTATTTTGTTTGCAGTTTGGGACTGGGCATCCCTATTACCGCCCTTTTCTCGTGCGATGGCGAGTGAATAAACGCTCGATCTGAGAATAACCCGCTTAGCATGGAAGATACCGACCACCTCTTGTCGTTCCATGATCGATCCAGGGACACAAAAAGGATATTTATTTGAAGTTTTTAGAGGTGGCACATGCAAATTTACTTAGGACGGCGGGGTAATACCGCATATATGTAGGTATGGTGGACTCATCTGGAATAACTTGGGTTCAAGGTTTTTGATGTACAAACAGAATTCCCACTTAGTACAGGTGAAGGCTAGCAAATAGATTGAGAAGTGGCCAGCTAGAGAGCAACAACGATCATGAACATACATTATGCATAAGTAACATTGGACACTAGCATGAGTAGGATATGAACACCATGAACATAAATATCATTGAGGCTATGTTGGTTTTGATTCAGCTACATGCATGAACATGTGCCAAGTCAAGCCACTCGAACATTCAGAGGAGGATACCATATCATCATACTACATCACAATCATTTTAACGCAATGTTGATATGCAAGATAAATCATTATCCACTCCTAGCTACTTATGCATGTCATGAGAAACTATAATCTCTAATTGTCAATGCAAACATGTTTAATCATAATGGGCTGAATCATGGATACTAGGTTAAACATATTTATAAAAACAGAACAAGTCGAGTTCATACCCGTTTCTCTCTGCCATAGCCAGTTCATCGAATATCGTCATTATTGCCTTTCACTTGCATGACCGAACGATGTGAAAATAATAATAGTGAAAGAGTGTCGTGGACTAAGCTAGAATCTGTAAACATTTTATTCAACAGGAGACGACAAGGTAAAATGGGCTCTTCGTTAGATTAACAATTATGCAAATGAGAGCCACTCAACATTTTCATCGTGGTCTTCTCCTCGGTATGACTCAATAAAAACAAAAGAAATTTAGAGAAACACACTGAAAAATTTTTGGGGTTTTGGGTTTTCTTGAACAAGCAAATAAAAGGGAAAAGCAAAAACGAGAAAAACTATTTACACGAGAAAGCTCCCAACAAGAAAAAGAAGAACAAGGAAATCTTTTTGGGTTTCCTTCTTAATATTACAACTAATCTTGCATAGAAAGTAAACTGACTACAACTATTTTTTGTTTTTTTCTAAGGTTTTTCAAACACACAAGAAGAAAGCGAGAAAATAAATTAAGCATGGATAATACAATGTGTCGGTGGGAAACGACACCTATGGGATAACTGGAATCCCTTCTACGGTTGGCGGGCGCGTGTCAGGACCGGTTTTTCGGGATATTCATTTCCCAGAAAACGGCCTTTGTGCTCACCAGCCCCAGGATTACTGTTAGCTGATGAGGCACCAACTTGATACAAGAATTCCAAGCAAAGAACAAAATATGTAGTACAAGACCATTGTGGCCTATGAGTACAGCACTTGGTTTCTAGTGGTTGATGGCGGAAGCGATTTGTGGTTCATCTGCGTCTATGGGACTCCATTTCCCACAAGAACAGCTGACCAGGATAACTCCTATCTTCGCGAGGCTGCTATCATCATTGCGTAGGTTCCGGGGCTATCAACGCAATGCTCTCTCCATGCGAGGAATCTGGCCAAGACAATAGCCAGGGACAAGCCAGTGAGTACGTTTGAATGTACTCGCAAACATTATGAATACGGGTATAATATAATAGTGGGCAAACATGCTCCGAAAGATTCTACGATCATAACGTCTGTCACGAAATAAACGAAATCCATGATGCTCGCAAGCAGGTAAAAAATGAATATGCAATACGGAAGTAGAAAATAGAATGCACTGACCGAGTGTCTGAAGCGACGCCTTGAAAAGGATAATAAGATAAATCATGCCTCAGTCGGGCGTCTGAGCGACACCACATAAAGGGCTTATGAATAAAAGAAGATAACAAGCATGCCATAGTCGGGCGTCTGAGCGACACCACATAAAGGGCTTATGAATAAAAGAAGATAACAAGCATGCCACAGTCGGGCGTCTGAGCGATACCACATAAAGGGCTTATGAATAAAAGAAGATAACAAGCATGCCACAATCGGGCGTCTGAGCGACACCACATAAAGGGCTTATGAGTAATAAATAAATGACAAACATGCCGCAGTCGGGCGTCTGAGCGACGCCACATAAAGGGCTTATAAAGGATAAATAAATAACAAGCATGCCGCAGTCGGGCGTCTGAGCGACGCCACATAAAGGGCTTATATAAGAATAATCACAGTGAATATCCAGGAGGTAGAACCGTCCCAGGGATACTCAATAATTCAAATGAAGTAACTGGTTAGTCCACAATAATAATAATCATAATCCTCATGTGCCATAGGTCATAATCAAAGTTCTAGTCTAGCCGTTTCTCCATCCGAAGACCGTCACTATGTTCTAGTTTAGCCGTTTCTCCATCCGAATACTGTTACTATGATCCAGTTTAGCCGTTTCTCCATCCGAATACCATTACTATGATCCAGTTTACCCGTTTCTCCATCCGAATACCGTCACTAGACCCATCTCAGACTGTAGTCCTACCCATGGACATGGCTATCCAAATAGATATATCCTCTGCAGAGGGTGTACTCTTTACCCACGAGTAACGGATTTATTTAGTCCATCGGGGCTAATTCCGCTTACGGCCTTTTAATTGAAAACACGCCTGACCTGCACACACCAGCTTAACTTACCGGTGTCTGGAATCACCCACAACACCTGTCAAGCCAAACTCTAAGTGGGGAGGCTACAACCTCGACGTAGCATGGGATCAAATTTATATCGCGTGCTCTAAGGGGTGCCCCCCTCTCGGTCCCAGCCGGAAACACCCATGCCCCCGGACCAGGTGGCATGCCTACCGGATGCATCCGGTATCTTCCACCATGGCCTCTCTGTATGGTGTGTGCTTTGGTAAGGGGTTGACGACTTACTGAACCGTACCCTACCTGCAGCAGGGACAAGTGGTAGTACAAAACAAGGAGGGGAAGTTACTGAACAAGACTCGACCTACGGCCGACTCAGGAGGTCCAAGTCTTCTCCGAAAGATTAGCATGACAAAAATATTTTCATTAACAGATAAACTCACCACTCCTCAAGCATCACCATGCCATACCGGACATACTCGTCTCAACGAGGAACTAGGGACAAGCTCGTGTCTACCCAAGACCACGACTTTTCCGGCTTCCTGCCGGTATGCATGGAAAGCTCGCGAGGATGATTACTATCACCAGCATATCCATTTCTAACTGTAAGGCATCTCAAATATGTACTCATGTGTGTGACTTCATCGTCACACAAAAATAACGTATGCACCAAGTCACGGTGGTGTTGTAACCGTACCAAAACACCACACAAAAATATTATGCCAGAGTTCAGAATGCTTGCCTTCAAGTGTATGCATGTGGGGGTGCACTTTTTGAAGGTTGCCTTTTCTCCAAAATCCTATTTTGAGAAATATTCAAATAACACACATTTCAAAAACAGTACAAAAAGTTGTCCCAAATATTTTTTGAAATAAATCTTAAAATAAACTAGATGAAATTTGAGAGAGGTAGGAAAAAGAATCAACTCATTTGGAGTTTTATTTTAAAAGATATAGCCAGTCAAAGTTTGGTCAAAGTTCTGTTTTAAATAAAACAGAAAAAGAAAACGTTTCGGAGGGGCTTACGCTTTCTGTTGAGCGAAAACGTATTTTGCGAAACACGTCTCCACTTAAAACACGCGTCGGCGGGGCTGGGTTGCTGACAGTGGGTCCAGCGGGCCCACTGGTCAGGTTTGACTAGTCTCTCCTCCCTCCTCTTCCTCTGCCCGAACGGAGGCGGAACTCCGGCGATCGCCGTCGACGAACGGCTGCTCCTCGAGGGCATCTGAGGGCAGGGATGGACCCGCCTGACCGGGGCGGTCCTTCCGGTGGTCGCTGGGTCGACGGTGGTGGAAGGAGTCGCCGGCGGCGAGCTCCGCGGCGGAGGGGGCTTCGGGAGCAAAGGGACTTCGGGCTGTGGTGGTCCTTGGTCTAGGCTGAGGCGCTAGGCAGCTCCGCAAGACTATGGGGAGACGGTTGGTGGCGTTGGATGGGCGGGGGAGGGTCCGGTTGCGACGCACTGCACTGGATTGAGGCGGCGACCGAACTGGCCGGAGACGGGGAAGAAAGCTTCCCGACGTCGATTGCTGGGTGATGGGGGCACTAGGGGGTTAGAATGAGGTTGCCTGAGTGCTAGGTTGAGCTCGGGGTCCCCTTATATAGGCGCTCGAGGTCGGTCCCGCGGCGGCCGTGGATAGGATCGCCGGCGACCGCTGTTCTGTAGCTACAGGACTACGTGGCGGCGACGAGCGCGTGCCGACGGGCTTGTGGATAGGCTCGGGCTGTTCCCAGGGGGCAGCTGGCGCGCGCGGGTTGCTTGGGCGGCGCCGTCCACGGCAGAGCCCACTGCCGACGCTGGTGTGCCGCCAAGGGAGCCCTGACGGCGGCGCTGTAGGGCGCCAGGGAGGCTTGGAGGGTACTGGTGTGTGGACGAGGGCAGGGCGTGGCTCTGCAGGCGAGCAAGGGCCAGGGGTGCGACGCGGCGACCCGAGCGCACGCACGTGCAAAACGCGCGCTCTGGCCGTGCGCAGAGCACGCACATCAGGTGTTTGACGAAAAGCCAGCGCGTGCTAGAGAGCGTGGGTGATGCTGGTAGATAACAGGCCAGGGTTAGGGATAGCTAGGAGGTTAGTGGACATGCTGGATGGGTCAGGGGCTCAAGTCCACAATGCAAACTAGAAAATATGCCAAAACTGTTCCTGCACACAGGGTGTTCGACAGAATGCCATGGGCATCTAGGCAACTCTTGGGGTGGCCAAACTCCCCAGATCCTAGTCTCTTTAGGAGCTAAAGAAGGTGGTAAGGTTAGTTTGGCAAAAACAGAAATTTGTCAGTGTAAGTTTTTGAGAAAACCAGTTTTGGGCAGAAACTAAAGGCTATCATTGCATGCACTGAAAATACTCCAATGGGTCCAATCTCCTGGACTTAAGGGTTTGGTAGGGAGGACTATAAGTAGGAAAAAGCTCATGGGCACCAGAGCAAAATAAATTAGGGTTGCAGTACAAATCACCAAACTGGACCAGAATGAAGATGAGGTTGATTCACTCAAATTTTTCATAGAACATCACTGGGTTTTTGCATAAAGTTGAATTATATGCATCTCCTGACATCTCCAAACACTTGGAAGAATTTTTAAAGGAATATTTAAATAGGTTGTAGTGCAAAAATGCCTACTGGACCAGATTTGAAAAGTTGATGTGGAGCTCAAAATCTCCAATAACCAGAAGATATTTTTGCATAAAAGTGGTGTGGAAACATCACATGACATCCCCAAATTTTGGTAAAAATTTTAAATGCATTAATCAAATGGTTGCAATGCAACAGAGACTCCAAATTCATGAAAAATCATTTTAAAAGAATAAAGCTCAGGGAAGAGCAAATCTTGCAATTAAATCCACTAATAAAGAATTGATTCATAGAGAGAGTGTACAAGTCTAATAATACTTTTGGAAAGTTTCCACTTGATGTAAAAACCCATAATATCAAAAGGTAAATCTAGACAAATGAAGAAGTTTAATTTCCTGGCAAAATTTTAATTAATAAAACAAGGTCAAAATTTTGGGGTGTCACAGCGCGGGGTTGTGAGAAGAGCAGGTCTAACAAGAAGCACACGAAAATAAATTAGGCAGGCAGGCAGCTGAGGTGGCGCGGTGGCAGGGCTTTCACGAAGATCTGCATGCCACCACGCAGGTGCTTGCTGAGTTGGTGTAGAGGCTGCCTGTCACCACGCAGGTGCCTGATAACCCACAAGTATAGGGGATCGCAACAGTTTTCGAGGGTAGAATATTCAACCCAAATTTATTGATTCGACACAAGGGGAGCCAAAGAATATTCTCAAGTATTAGCAGTTGAGTTGTCAATTCAACCACACCTGGATAACTTAGTATCTGCAGCAAAGTATTTAGTAGAAAGGTAATATGGAAGTAACAGTAACGGTAGCAAAAGTAATATTTTTGGGTTTTGTAGCGATTGTAGCAGTAGCAACGGAAAAGTAAATAAGCGAGGAACAATATGTAAAAAGCTCGTAGGCATTGGATCGGTGATGGAGAATTATGCCGGATGTGGTTCATCATGTAATAGTCATAACATAGGGAGACACAGAACTAGCTCCAATTCATCAATGTAATGTAGGCATGTATTCCGAATATAGTCATACGTGCTTATGGAAAAGAACTTGCATGACATCTTTTGTCCTACCCTCCCGTGGCAGCGGGGTCCTAACGGAAACTAAGGGATATTAAGGCCTTCTTTTAATAGAGTACCAGACCAAAGCATTAACACATAGTGAATACATGAACTCCTCAAACTATGGTCATCACCGGGAGTGGTCCCGATTATTGTCACTTCGGGGTTGCCGGATCATAACACATAGTAGGTGACTATAGACTTGCAAGATAGGATCAAGAACTCACATATATTCATGAAAACATAATAGGTTCAGATCTGAAATCATGGCACTCAGGCCCTAGTGACAAGCATTAAGCATAGCAAAGTCATAGCAACATCAATCTCAGAACATAGTGGATACTAGGGATCAAACCCTAACAAAACTAACTCGATTACATGATAAGTCTCATCCAACCCATCACCGTCCAGCAAGCCTACGATTGAATTACTCACGCACGGGGTGAGCATCATGAAATTGGTGATGGAGGATGGTTGATGATGACGACGACGACGGATTCCCCTCTCCGGAGCCCCGAATGGACTCCAGATCAGCCCTCCCGAGAGAGTTTAGGGCTTGGCGGCGGCTCCGTATCATAAAACGCGATGAATCTTTCTCTCTGATTTTTTTCTCCCCGAACACGAATATTGGAGTTGGAGTTGAGGTCGGTGGAGCAACAGGGGGGCCACGAGGAAGGGGGGGCGCCCAGGGGGGCAGGCGCGCCCCCCACCCTTGTGGACAGGTGGTGGGCCCCCTGGCCTTGATGCTTTCATCAATATTTTTAATATTTTCCAAAAATAAGTTCCGTGGAGTTTCAGGTCATTCGGAGAACTTTTGTTTCTGCACATAAATAACACCATGGCAATTTTGCTGAAAACAGCGTCAGTCCGGGTTAGTTCCATTCAAATCATGCAAGTTAGAGTCCAAAACAAGGGCAAAAGTGTTTGGAAAAGTAGATACGACGGAGACGTATCAACTCCCCCAAGCTTAAACCTTTGCTTGTCCTCAAGCAATTCAGTTGATAAACTGAAAGTGATATAGAAAAACTTTTACAAACTCTGTTTGCTCTTGTTGTTGTAAATATGTAAAGCCAGCATTCAATTTTTCAGCAAAGATTATAACTAACCATATTCACAATAACACTTAGGTCTCATGTTTACTCATATCAATGGCATAATCAACTAGCGAGCAATAATAATAAATCTCGGATGACAACACTTTCTCAAAACAATCATGATATGATATAACAAGATGGTATCTCGCTAGCCCTTTCTGAGACCGCAAAACATAAATGCAGAGCACCTTTAAAGATCAAGGACTGACTAAACATTGTAATTCATGGTAAAAGAGATCCAGTCATAGTCATACCCAATATAAATTAATAGTAATGGATGCAAATGACAGCAATGCTCTCTAGCTGGTGCTTTTTAATAAGAGGGTGATGACTCAACATGAAAGTTCGCTAGCCCTTTCTGAGACTGCCAAACATAAATGCAGAGCACCTTTAAAGATCAAGGACTGACTAAACATTGTAATTCATGGTAAAAGAGATCCAGTCATAGTCATACCCAATATAAATTAATTGTAATGGATGCAAATGACAGCAGTGCTCTCCAGCTGGTGCTTTTTAATAAGAGGGTGATGACTCAACATGAAAGTAAATAGATAGGCCCTTCATAGAGGGAAGCAGGGATTTGTAGAGGTGCCAGAGCTCGATTTTAAAACAGAGGTAAATAATATTTTGAGCGGCATACTTTAATTGTCAACATAACAACCAAGAGATGGCGATATCTTCCATGCTATACACATTATAGGCGGTTCCCAAACAAAATGGTAAAGTTTATACTCCCCCTCCACGAACAAGCATCAATCCATGGCTTGCTCGAAACAACGAGTGCCTCCAACTAACAACAGTCCCGGGGGAGTTTTGTTTGCAATTATTTTGATTTGATTTGCATAAAGCACGGGACTAGGCATCCCGGTGACCAGCCATTTTCTCGTGAGTGAGGAGCGGAGTCCACTCCTCTTGAGAATAACCCGCCTAACATGGAAGATACGGACAGCCCTAGTTGATACATGAGCTATTCGAGCATACAAAACAGAATTTCATTTGAAGGTCTAGAGTTTGGCACATACAAATTTATTTGGAACGGCAGGTAGATACCGCATATAGGAAGGTATAGTGGACTCATATGGAATAACTTTGGGGTTTAAGGGATTGGATGCACAAGTAGTATTCCCGCTTAGTATAAGTGAAGGCTAGCAAAAGACTGGGAAGCGACCAACTAGAGAGCGACAACAGTCATAAACATGCGTTAAAATTAATGAACATTGAGTGCAAGCATGAGTAGGATATAATCCACCATGAACATAAATATCATGAAGGCAATGTTGATTTGTTTCAACTACATGCGTGAACATGTGCCAAGTCAAGTCACACGAATCATTCAAAGGAGGATACCACCCCATCATACCACATCACAACCATTTTAATAGCATGTTGGCACGCAAGGTAAACCATTATAAACTCCTAGCTAATTAAGCATGGCACGAGCAACTATAATCTCTAATTGTCATTTCAAACATGTTTATTCATAATAGGCTGAATCAAGAACGATGAACTAATCATATTTACAAAAACAAGAGAGGTTGAGTTCATACCAGCTTCTCTCATCTCAATCAGTCCATCATATATCGTCATTATTGCCTTTAACTTGCACGACCGAACGATGTGAATAATAATAATATTGCACGTGCATTGGACTAAGCTGGAATCCGCGAGCATTCAATATACAGGAGAAGACAAGGCAATATGGGCTCTTGGTTAAGTCAACAATAATGCATATAAGAGCCACTTCAACAATTTCATTATGGTCTTCTCCTATCGACCCCCAAAGAAAAGAAAAGAAATAAAACTATTTACACGGGAGAGCTCCGAACAAGCAAAAGAAGAACGGGAAATATTTTTGGGTTTTCTTTTTAATTATTACTACTACAAGCATGGAAAGTAAACTAGCTAAAAGCTACAACTAATTTTTTTGGTTTTTCTTAAGGATTTTCAAACACACAAGAAGAAAACTAAAAAGAAAATAAACTAGCATGGATAATACAGTGGAAGAGTATGAGCACCGACAACTAGCAATGAGTGTGTGAACATAAATGTAATGTCGGTGAGAAATACGTACTCCCCCAAGCTTAGGCTTTTGGCCTAAGTTGGTTTATTGCCACGGATGGCCTGGCGGATATCCATAGTTGTAGTTGGCACTACAAAAAAAATACACTTCCGTGATGATACGTGTTTGTCACAGTAGGTCGCATTTTTTGTCATGCATGTACATCCATGACAAATTTATGACAGAATCAAGATAGTCATACCTGTGCTGTCGTAGAAGTGTTCCATGACATTACCAAAATTATCATCACGGAAGTATCCACTTCCATGACGATAAATCGCGCGTCACAGAAGTGCTTTCGTCAAGGGTGACCGACACGTGGCATCCACCGTAACGGAATGCCATTAAGCTATCGGGTCGGGTTTTGGATCCGATAACCCGTTAACAGCCCCGACCAATGGGGATTTTCCACGTGTAAAATCATCATTGGCTGGAGGAGACACGTGTCAGGTCCGCGTTGGCACAGGTGTCACTCATCCAATGGGCGAGACGCGCCTATGATATGTTGACACGTGGACCGGCCCATCAAGTTTAAATGGGCCGGCCCAACTGAAGGCCCACAAGATTTTGCGGACCATAATGGGCCGGCCCAGCTAAAGGCCCACGAGATTTTGCGGACCATAATGGGCTGGCCCAGCTAAAGGCCCACAAGATTTTGCGGGCCATAATGGGCCGGCCCAGGTAAAGGCCCACAAGATTTTTGTGTGCCATAATGGGCCGGCCCAGGTAAAGGCCCACAAGATTCTTGCGGATCATAATGGGCCGGCCCAGCTAAAGGCCCACGAGATTTCGCCGACATTAATGGGCCGGCCCAGCTGTAGGCCCACAAGATTTTGAGGACCCTAGTAGGCCGGCCCATTAACTGGCTGCCATGTTTTGGGCCAAATGCCGGCCCATATTTGATCCGGTCCATTAATGGCCTGCCACGCTCCGGGCCTAATAGTGGCCCATATGAGATCCGGCCCGTTAAAAGCCTACCACGTTCTGGGCCAAATTACGGCCCAGATCAGGTCCGGCCCTTTAAGAGGCTTTGGGCTCAATTATGGCCCATATCAGATTCGGCCCGTCAACTGGACACTATGCTTTTGGGCCCACTTGCTAAAGGCCCACTTAGTAATTCGGCCTGATATTAGTTTTGGCCTGTTAAGGCCCGTTTAACATTTCGGCCCTATATTAATTTCGGCCTGTTAAAAGCCCGTCATATAGTTGGGCCTAACTACGGCCCGGTTTGCATCCGGCCTGCTCGCAGCCGATATCTGATTGGGCCAAACAAGGACCGAGACAATTTTGGCCTGTTAAAAGCCCGTGATTTGATTCGCACAATCATGGGCCGGGGTTCATTTCGGGCTGCTGCCGGCCCGTGAGCTGTTCGGCACGTTTCAGGCCCAACCTACATCGTGATTGCATGACGGCCCGATTATGTACCGTAATTTTACGGTTTGGCCGGTTTACTGCGAAGACAGGATATATATACAGTAAAATAACTGCAGCATCGTGAATAAGAAAAAACCTAGACTATACAATAAAGAAATTACGGCATATTACATCCACTGGGCATCAAAGTTCGCCACTATGATAATAAAGCACAAGCAGACAGCAGATTACATACACTGGGCATCAAAGATCGCCACCAGTGCAAATAAACACGCCGACAAAATAATATACAAAACCGACAGCACTTCAATAGAGTTCAAGAAAGGTTAGCCCTGCTGGGGAGCTGCAGCGCAAGCAGCTGAGCAAGATGATGAGACTGCGCTTGTTCAACACTTATATCTTCCTCACTCTGAAAGATAAACAAGCAGACAGATGACAGGTTTTGCACATAAAAGTATCAGTGCTGACAATTCATCACATTTCTTACTGACGAATAAAGTGACACAGTTTAAAATTGCATTAACACAATATGGTATTGTTCAG
Source organism: Triticum aestivum (assembly GCF_018294505.1). Classification (NCBI taxonomy): domain Eukaryota; kingdom Viridiplantae; phylum Streptophyta; class Magnoliopsida; order Poales; family Poaceae; genus Triticum; species Triticum aestivum. The sequence continues at coordinate 508,153 of NC_057796.1, read as the reverse complement.
GTCAAGACATGGCAGGAAATGACATTGTGAAGGAGTTGGCAGCTTCACGACACCACTGGATTACAGATCAAGAACTCATAAGTATCAATGGTTAGTGTGCTGTCAATTTATACCATTTCAGATTGGCAAATAAAGAGACGGTTTAAATAATAGTAGAATGATATGACATTGTTCATAGTTAAGACATTGCAGAATATGACATTGTGCTGTAGTGGGTAGGTTCACCACACCACTGGATTACGGATGAAGAACAGAAGCATACATGCAGTGCAAAAGAAGATCACTTGCTCTGTATAGTTTAATTTACATGGTATGAAGAAGGAACTTGGTTGTACAACTGAAAACTTAAATTGAGAAAGGACAAACTTTTGTTTATGAACTACATAATAAACTTTAAACAAGCAATTTGATGCAAACACCAAAAATAAACAGTTGTTGCAGTCATGCCTAACCAAATATATACAACAAAGTTTGAAGGCTTGAGATGGACAAACTTACATTATTGGTGAAGACAGGCTCTATAAAGGCCTTGTCCATGCTGATGGGGGGGGCAATTCAAGAAGTTTACCACAGAATCTTCTTCAAAAGCATTGCCTTTATTCTACATTTTGTTAAGAGTAAATATAGATGTGATAATATACGAAAAAATGGAGAATATTTAAGATAAGATGAAGAGTGATGCTACATAACCAAGTAGCTATAAATGTAAGTGCAGCGATACAGGCAAAAGGTACAGCCAAGAGCAATGCACAGCTAAACTTCTTCAGTACCAACCTTATGGTAAGAGTAAATATAGATCTGATGTGTAGAAAATGGAGGGCAAAGGAAAATAAGCTGCAGAGTGATGGTACATGAACAACTACCTGTCATTATAAGTACACTGATAAAGGACAGCATGTACTTACAAGAACAATGCAGAGCTAAAAAAACATTGGCATTGGATATATTCTACACTAATGTAACCATTCATACAGATCAGATAATTTGGAGCGAACAATTGATAAGCAAGCTATCATGCATACTGCTGTCACATAATGAACCAGGTATGTATGCAAGTACAGTGATACAGGACAACAGGTACTAACAAGAGCAAAGCAGCGGGCAGCATATTTGCGATATCCTGTCGTTCTTGTCAAACCGGAATTCTTCTTCGAGCAGATTTCCTGCAAAAAAGATCCGTAAGGCACATGCGGAAAAGTAGAAGTTCAAATTGTCATGTGATTTCATAGACAGTACCTCATCCTGGGAACGAGACCAGTGCATAACAAGGTTTTTCCATTCAATGTCTTCTAAATTTAGCACAGGAGACTTCACCGGAAATTCGTTTATAGACTTGCCATCAAAGTGTGATTTCCTCAGGTAACACCGATACTGCTGCAATGCTTCCTTGAAAAGCACAAGCAAGCTTTGCTCGTCATGACTATCCAGATTGACCCTCGCCTAGTTACAACAATGTAATGTAAATCATTGATGTGTTCAATCAGCAGAAAACAGGAAAATAATAACCATGAATAATAGCACTTACACGTAAGTTGGACAGGAAGATGTGAAAATGGTGTTTGTCTTCACAATAATCTTCCCATGATGGGAATATATGCACGTAGTCCCTAACAACATTGAAAGCATTGTCTTTTAAACTGGGAATAAATGGAATGGGGTTCCAATCTGCAGGAATTGGCCGTCTCTGCAGTTGGGATAGGTCTTCGGCCGGTGGACTTGCTGTACTTTTTGCTGGAGTGGGATTTTTCTGTGGTACAGCTGGTGCTATGGCAAATGAAATCGGTATACCTTTTGCTGGAGTGCAGGTCCTGTGTGGTGGGGCTAGTGGTGTGGCCAGTGAAGTATGGGTACAGTCTGCTGGAGTCGGTCCTACGTTTTGTGTCACTGGTTGTACAGCCAATATAAGTGGGGTGCTGTCTGATTTCTCCGGCACCACCATGTTTTTCAAGGACTTTGCTGGTGCTCCTTCAGGTTCGGCAATCACCCTCTTCCTTTTTGATGTCTGATGCACAAGAACAGCATTTGAGTGGAAAAACATGGTATGATGACAGATGGAATATGTATTGATAATGGATGGGCATGGCATCTCGACATATATGATGAGTAAACTAAGCAGATGGCGGTGCAACAAAGTAGAAGAAATGCAAGACAACATATGCAAGATACCCGCAATCAATAAAACATTGCCAAATTAGAACAGGCACCTTGATGGGTGAACAGGACAGGCCATCTGCCTTTGACTCCTCGAGGTTAGAATAGTCATTAGGATCATATTCTGAACAAGAATCAACAGGTGGGGAGCGTATGAGTTTCATTGCATCCAGAATGGCACTCAATGCCTTGGTGCCAATTTTGTAAGTCATTGCAGTGTTTAGCTTCAAGAGTGGACTGCTGCTAGTGCGACACAAAGCAGCTACACAGATCATAGTGTAGATATAACGGGAAAACCTTAAGCATCAGAGTAAAATCAGCAAAGTGGAACTTGCTGGAATATATGTGCTAGTATTGCCGGTACGGCTAGAAAGGCTTCGGATACCAGCTCTCTTCAAGTGAAGGTGCGGTACTGTTAATATCAGTGTAACTCTCAAAGGCGACACAGCTCCCCGCATTTCCTTGCTATTCTTATAGGATTCAAGTGGGCAGGCCACTACAAATCCTATTCCTATGTTTACAAGATCCTACGAATCAAAGAGGCTCAAAGTGTCCATCACAACCGACCGTATAGACCTCTACACTGCAAATGTCCCTGCTCATCTTCAGTACAAGGAACATACTGTACTACTATCATACTCCCTCCGTTCCAAAATATAAGTCTTGGTAGAGATTTCCACTATGGATCACATACAGATGTATCCAGATACATTTTAGAGTGTAGATTCACTCATTTTGCTCCATATGTAGTCCATGGTGGAATCTATACAAAGACTTGTATTTAGGAATGGAGAGAGTACATATTAAAGAAGAACGGAAGAGGAACATGGTAAAGAAGAGCAAGCAGATTTTGGATAATAAAATGTTGGTTGCGCAGTGCCCACACATGATGAACCAGAGCGTATTAAGAATGCAACTCCCAGCTGTCTCTCGACCATTTCAGGCGGTTGGATGAAGATCCTACGTCTCCTAACCCTTCTTCTTCATCGTCTCTGATTCTTCCCATACAGAACACCGCACGGGCCGCCGGCCGGACCACCAGCCCCCACCGCATGTGCTCCTCCGCCACCCCCACCCCCACCCCCGCCCCAACCCCCACCCGCGTCGAGTTTTCTTTGTTCAGCGAGGCCCCACAACCACCCGAGCCCCTTCGATCGCACCGGCGAGCTCTGAAAAATTGACTGACCCAATTTTGAAATTTAGTCTACTGTGATTTAACTAGTGTGGAATATAAAAGGGGAAAACCATAAGCATTGGGAGTATAGTGTTGAGCGTGCCATGGCGGATCTGAAGGTGCAAACCGGACAAAGGCAACTTTGCAACCAAGACAAGAAATCAGAGTAAAGAAGTGGCGATCTATTTTCTTGCTGCGATAAATAAGTTGAGCCGATACGAAAGAGTACCGCCTCTGGTGCGGCGCCGTGTACGCATCTGCTGAGAATTTGACGGTGCTGCGGTAGCGATGGCTGTCGGTGGCGTGGAAGCAGATCTAGTAGGGTAGACGGTGGCGGCGGGGCGCAGTGGACGAGACGGTCGTAGGAGCGGCGCCGGCAAGGTGGACGACGGCGGGGATGAAGCGAGAGGACGGGATGCAAGGATCCCGGTCCGAAGCCGTGGATGAGAGAGGTCGATCTCTTGTAATGGACGGCGGCGTCGAGGTATCAGCTCCGGCATGGTGGAGGAGGACGGCGGTGGATGGGGTGGCGGACGGCGGCGGACGGAGGAGGGTGGGGTGGAGAGGGTGTTTTGGCATCCACGGAGTACGAATGGGGAAAAGGGAGGTAGAGAGGAAGGGGGGAACCATGCGAGGAAATTTACAAACTTAGCCCTCGTTTCAAATTTCTGCTACATCACAGCAACATTAGTCAGTTGGGGATAGGACGGTAATCTCGCATACACCGAATATTTGTCGACGAGAGTTTGTTTTTGGCGCCCATCGAGTATGAATATGAATCGGGGAGGGAGTCGATTTTGGCCGAGGACACACTGTGTTTTGGCGCCCACCGTGTATGAATCCGGGTGAGAGGCGGTTACGTCACGTTTGGTTGAAATTACAAACCTACCCCTATCGAAACCTATAGAAATCCAGCAGATAGGCTTTGCGTGGCAGGGATAGGCAGTAGTGATTTCCATCTCGCATATTTTGGTTTCGGGCGGTCACTGCGACTTTCCCCGCTTCGTTCAAATTTTGCAGAGTGCACGTTTACCGTGCCAACTCAATTCGAATCCTGTTTGTATTCTATTTTTCTTTCGGGCAGGATCCATTTTCAATTGGAATTACATTCTATATACATCATTTTTTTATATATACTTTCAAAAGCACAACACCATTTATACATAAATATGGTTTAAAAATGGCATGATCTCAGATTCATAAGGTTGTATCCATCATTTTGGATTTTCAAATATTTGAAACCACTTTATGTTGAAATCCAATGTATGCATTCCTCGCTAACTGTTTCCAATTAATGTGTGTTTCATGCGGGCTTTTTTTACTTCTCAAACATGTATAATGTGTTTCACACACGCAACATATAGTGTAATCCCGTTTAGACATTAATTGCATATAAACCATGCATTGTTTGTAATTGAAGAATCTATGGATCACCAATATTGATAAACTATATAACATTACACGTGTGCCCAAATTCAAATGAATATGCATGTTTGATACACCAATTTGCGTTATGATATTATCGATGTCGTGATCTCCAGTTTAAATATTTGAATCCCCTTTAATCCAGATATTCGTCTCATATAGCTATCACTCATGCTTATATAGGACTATCTCTCTGGACCTATACGCGTTCATCGTCTCTCAGGTATCTCTCGTGCTACCTGTATGTCGACAATGATCTTTTATCTTCGTAACACACTGACGGTACTCTCTCCCTCGACCTTCATCACTCTATCTCTCTCTAAGTATATCTCGCTCCCTGCTATGTGTCTCTAACTGTGATTCTCCATGTGGAATCTCTTTCTCTCACATAAACACAAAACTTTGTCTCCCGGGGTCTCATTTCTCTCTACTATTCCCATGTGTGCCACTCGCACACCCCTCATACAGAGATGTCTTTCGCTCCTTAGATATGAGAACCTACGACTCTTCCTCTTCAATATCTCTTTCTCACACACAAACACAAACTCTGTCTCCCAGGGTCTCATATTTCTCCCTTGTTCTCTTGTATGTCGCTCACACACACCCTCTCTCCCTAGAGATATCTTGCGTTCCCTCGTATGTCTCTCTAGCTATCACTCTCGTTTTGAAATATCTTTCTCTCTCGCAGACACAAAACTCCGTCTCTCTGGATCTCATTTCTCTCTGATATCTGTTTGTGTGTGACTCACATGCACCCTCTCTCTATCTCTCTCACACCCACACACATAACCCAGCCTTCTGATCCACTCGACTCCTATCTCTAACGCACACTAGCTAGCATCTTTATCTTTCTATTTATCTGTTTCTCCATCAACCTTGTTTCTCGCCCTCACTCTTGATTCCTATCACGCACACTACATATGTTTCTCTCTACATGCAGTCAAGTGCCCTCTCACACACATATATAACTTCACCCTTTGAACCACCCGACGGTCATCTCCAACACCCAAACTAGCGGATGTCCCTCTAGCTAGCATCTCCATCTCTGTATCTATCTGTAGTTTCTCCGTCAACATTTCTTTCTCGCAAGGAGTCTTGCTTCCTATCACCCACACTATATATGTCTCTCCATACATATGCATTTATAGGTTGGTCTCTTTTGCACAATCGTTGCGCCTCACTCCCTCTGCTCACCATAGATGCATGCTCCAGCCCACGCCACTATCTCTTAAAGACAAAAACACATGCTCAATTGTCGGGCCTTCTTCCCTACATTCTCACATGCATGCATATTGTCATACCGATCCGTCTCTCCCATGTCGTTGATCTTATGACATATGTCTTCTTTCTTTTATCTCGATCATGCGCGCGCGCACACACACACATCCCACGTATACATGTATACCTCTCACACATGCACGTTCAAGGTCTCTATGTCTCCATACGTTTAATTACCCTCAATCGTAACGCCACATCGAATCGTTCTCCTCTTTTGTGCACATAACTTCCGCCTGGATGGGTAAAACACACACTCACACTTAACAATCTCCTTCTAGCTACCCCCCCCCCCCCGCCTCTCACTCTTCCCCTATATCCCCGAAACCAATAAGACCATCCCTTTGTTTAATTCCCGCCTACATGCACCATCGATATATAGTAGTCTTCCTTGGTGTCTCTCGAACAAACACGTTCTCTCGATGTCGACTCCTCTCACGCGCACACACCTTCTCTTCCCTCTCTACGGGCATTTTCTCTCTCGCACCCCATCGTTGGTGGCCTCTGCCATACACATCACCTCTCTATGATGAAGCCATGCACACTTAAATTACATCCTCCATAGAGGACCCCGTGACACACACACACATGCACACACACACACACGCACCCCCCCCCACACACACACACACTAAGACTCCATCTCTCTCTCTCTCACACACACACACAAACACACACACATGCACGCACGCACACCCCCCACACACACACTAAGACTCCATCTCTCTCTCTCTCACACACACACACACACAAACTAAGACTCCATCTCTCTCTCCTCTCTCACACACACACACACACACACCACACACACGCACTAAGACTCCATCTCACACACACATGCTCTAGGCGGAGCATTTGTTCCTACCACCCTTCATCCAACCTTACCCGTATGATAAACAATCACCTTTATTTACTTGCATAACATGGAAAAATTCCACTTTACTTAGCAAACTTATCATCTGTACCCTTATAAAAAACGAGTTGGCGGTGATGGTGTGCCTGCCATCTTGTAATACAGACCGTATGATCTATATCTGAGGATAGAAAGCAAACTATGATAATTTTACAAAAGATACCTGCACCTCTCTCCACATCATTATCTCCCGCAACCTCATTGCTCAGCAATTAAAAAGGAATAAGTCTCTGGAACAATCTAGCATGCATGGTGGCCGCTGCCGCCTGCCGGCGCCGTCCATCCCCATGCCTCCGCCCATTCCGACCACCAGTCACCACCACGCTCCACTCCTCCTCGCCTTATCTCTCATCTTTCATTTTTTCGATGACATTCTCGAGATACCAGTTTTCCGATAAAATTCTCGAGATATCATTAGTTTTTACACATGGGATTACTCCTGCATGGGTCAATCACAACAGGTGTTCTGTAAAAAATGCATATTGATGTTCCGTGCAATGCACGAGAATCTTGCTTGTAATTATATAACGCAAATCACGAGCAGGAAGTGACATTTTTTGACACAACCACGTTAACATGGCCACGTAAATCACTAGCTAAAGTAAATACCATTATACTTATATCCCGATGCAAAAGGTTGAGTACATGTCCGAAGAGTAGAGTCGCACACACGCACTCTGTCTCTCAGAATCTCTCACACACACACACCAGTTACGTGACGCCCACTTAAGCAGACACGTATGTTACAATTTGTGCACCCGCGGGTACACGTGATGCTGTGCATTTATTTAAGCCGGAAGGCGAACCCAAACAGTAGCTGCATTCATTCCCCTCCCGCCGACTCTTCTCTGGTCGCCGTCGCCCGGTAGCCATGGGCCGGCCAAAGGTAACAACATACGCCATACTCCCGCCGGAGCGGCGCTTTAATATGGAAATTTTAGTGGTCATGCATGCATCTTTTTGTGCTAGCACTCCTATATAAGGGCTGACCGGTCGCTTCCCGCGGACGTGCGCGGGCGGTGGAAGAGGAGGGAGAAGGGAAGCGGGTTGTGGAGTAACATTTTTTACCACAATTTCTTAGGAAACTAAGTGCAATAATTGAGTAGTTTTGCAAACTACCAGTACTACACCTGAAACGGTTCAAAACCTATACTCCCTTGCCAGCGCGCGCTTTCCGCGTGAAACGGTCAGCGTCGCCCTGGAGCGTCAGTGCCGCATTAATGCCCGGCCAGAGCGGAGGCGACCTCTCACTGGCGTCGGCTTTGAAGTGGCGCGACGGCCGAGAGAGCGCCGCTTCCCGGTGTACGCGACTGCTCCGCGTCGAGACTGGCCATAGGCCCTGTTTGGATCCATGGGTTAGAGTTAGTTTGAGCTAGTTGGGGCTCAAATAGCCCTAAAGTATCCAAGCATGAGGGTTTAAATTGGAGCAAGTTGCACCGAACCCATCAAAAAAACTATCCCACCCAAGAGGTGCTAACTGGAGATAGTTCTCATTGGGACCACTGAAAAATCACTTTTCTCTCTCCATGACGTGCATTTATTGTAAATCTAACCCTGTCACCCAAACACCTCTTTGGCTACAGTTAGTTCAGGGTTAGTCATGAGTTAGTCTAACCTCTAGCTAAGTTAGAGTATCAAACAGGAGCAGTATAGGACATGCAAGTTGCTCAAAGCATACAGGCAAATTTTCGTACGTGAAAGGATTTTTTTGTTTTTGAAAACGGAACGTGAAAGAAATTTTTTTTAGAATGCTCTTGGCATGTCGCTAACATGTGATAGTTAACCGACCTCAATAGACGGCAGAAACGCCAGCCCGCCGCACTTTGATAAAGACGAGGAGGGAGAAGCGATACAGGCTGCTGGATTACTAGAGATAGGTGTCGCAAGGAAGCCAAGAAATATGGTGATAGCGTGGGTTAGCCATGTACTAGTATGATGTAACTACACTGGGCTGCCGTGTTTCGTACTCTTCCAGTCCACTGTGGTGATGATTGGTTAATTTTATATCGCTGAATAATATTAATATTATGAGTGCAGACGCTCCACCACGAGGTTCCTTGCTCCTTCTCGGTCATCCGGAATCTATGTTCTTCCACTCTATTTTTTTTACGTGAGCTTTGTTCATCCTTTTGCCAACACGTGAGACATCTAGCATCAAGGTGCACGTGTTATGCAAGGATCATTCCATCTATATGAAGAACACATGGGACTGGAACTACGAGACGGATATGTACCCAGGAGTGGACGTACGAACCTGAGTAATGTAGCGCAGTAAGTGAAGTAGAAAGGCACAAATGGTATGAACATGTGTGGCATATAGGGTTTGTTTGGTTGCGTTCTCGTCTCAGCATAGTTGTTCCCCCTTCATGCATGCTCAACTCAACACCCCTCTTCATGCATGCTCTCTTCATGCATGCTTCTAGTGTATTTGTGCTAAACTAGTGTGGACTCTTGCACCCTCCATACACTCTACCAAACACCCAAAAGTAGGTCGAGAAGGGAACTCTTGGGCGGCATTTGTCTCTTACTACGTACTACCACTAAATGTTGTACGTGCAATGCACGGTGATGTTATGGAGTACGTGCCTAAGTACTCTACTACTACTATATTAGTTGGAGGCACATATTAACTTTTATATTTGTTTACGTGTATGCCCCGAGACCTTCCAACTAGACGTGTCTTTCTCTCCAGGTCGCACTTTGTATCGTTCATACCACTAAGTACTACTATGTGTGGTCTCCGACCCAGAAGTGGAAGAAGTGGAGACGCTCTACCACGCTGTTTTTTTACGCTGGGCTCTACCACGCTGTTCATGTCCCACTCCTTTCGCTGACGTGTGGGACATCCAGCACGTGCCATGTTTGGCACCCTTCGTCGTAAGAGTTGAAACGCTAGCATTCATCAGAAATAAACCATAGAGAAGTTGGAATACAGTGGGTTTAACACCAATATAAATAAAGAATGAGTTCAATACAGTACCTTAAAGTGGTGGTTTGTTTTATTTCGCTAACGGAGCTCATGAGATTTTCTGTTGAGTTGTGTGTTGTCACTACAAGAAATATGTCAACTAGTGACCTTCTGTCAGTGACCCTGGAAGAATTGGTCATAGATCTATGACCATTTGAGACCAATTGGTGAAAAGCTGTTCGGGGGGCTCCAAACCCTAAACTATAACGACCATTTTGGTCAGAAAGGTCATAATTTCCTTACACGAAATGGTTATAAAGCAGATAGCACTGGTCCGCTGCCTTATTTCTAGCTGATCATGACCAATATAGATGGTCATAACCTTGTAAATTGTGGTGGGTTGCTATGACTAGGCGCCACCTCATCAGTTTTGCCTATGTGTCATGTACATGTGGCAGTTTTTGCCCTAGGTTGTGAAGCAACCTATATTTCTGTCATTCCCAAAATTCCCAAAAAATCTCATAAATTCTTTGGGTCATATCTTCGTCAAATATGTAAAAACCTTCCTTGCCTAGTTCAAAAATAATTCAAAAATATTCATTTTCCTATTCTGTTCAGAAAAACACTTTGTGAAGGAAGTACCACTTTGGCATGTCCAAATGGTATCCATTTTCTACAATGCTTTCCTACGCCCAAATAACCATCCTCCACCAAATGCCAGCTTTCCATTCATTATTTTGAGCCCAGCTTCAACATTCGTATTTATGTCCAGTGTGGTACTTTGCAAAGCAAGTACCACCTAGGCTCCTCCTTTTGAGCTGAAAATTTGTGAAGACGGTCTTCTTAGTAACTGATCATCCTCGGCCAAAACTCACGCCCATTAGCCATATGCATTTCCCGTACCGCTAATCAAACACTTGGCTGCTTATTCATGTTTGAGCATCGATCGGTCTCCTCGTGAGAATCTTATGTTGTGATTTTCTTCCTAGCACCTACCTGGGGAGTGCCCAACCCACTAGACATGCCTAGGCCACCCAGAACACATGGCAACGCCACGGTCACGCGGTGACCACGCGGCAGGCATGCGAGTTTACGTGCTCTAGAGTTGGGGCCCTCGGCCACCGTCCAAACCTCGACGTATCGCCACCAAACCATGTATTTATGATTAAATAGGTACTTATGTAACTAGAAATGATTTTTGGAAAAAATAAAGAGCAAACTATGAGGCACCTACAGTTCAAATTTGACCCGCTTCCTCTTGAATCGACGGGAATTTGTCTTTTTCACCAGAGGTGGATCAAAACTTTTGACACCCAACCATTTTGTCAATTGTGCATTAAATATGTCCCAGTATTTTAGAAAATTGATTTGGTCCTATTTTGCAACAATTATTTGGGAGGTCCTTTAGAAAAAAACCTCCTTTTGGGCACTCCAAAAATGGAAAATGGTATTTTCGTCCAAAGAAAATGAAAACTTCCTTAGGCAACATTGTTTGCCATTCCAATATGCACCCTGGTGCACAATATGAGATCATTTGAACAAACTATGCCATGAATGTGGCCATGAGATTGATCATTTGGCTTGAAATTAATCCATTGATCTCCACACGTGATAGCTCGTTTCTGAGAACACTTTTTAAAATAATTTTCGTATTACAAGTTTAATATTTTTACTGGTAACTTGGTCACATATAATGACACAATGCGAAGGTTTTCCAATTTTTTGATTATTTTTGAATTTTTGATGCCCGTTTCAAAATGCGGTCAAAACGGCAGGCTTTACCGTTCCTAGCTAGTGGTTGAATCTTGGAAAACTTTTGATGTTTCTCTGATTAAATAGATACTTATGTACCTAGAAATAATTTTTGGAAAAAATAAATAGCAAACTATGAGGCAGCTGCAGTTCAAATTTGACCCGCTTCCTCCTAAATCGGCAGAAATTTGTCTTTTTCAGAAGATGTGGATCAAAACATTTGACACGCAACCATTTGGTTAATTGTGCATTAAATATATCCTAGCATTTTAGGTAATTGATTTGGTAAAATTTTGCAAACAAATATTTGGTAGGTCCTTCACAGAAAAAGCTCATTTTGGGCACTCAAAAAATGGAAAATGATTTTTTTGTTTAAAGAAAATGATAACTCCCTTAGGCAACATTGTTTGGAATTCCAATATGCACCCTTGTGCACAATATGAGATCATTTGAACAAACTATGCCATGAATATGGCTATAAGATTGATCATTTGGCTTGAAATAATAGCTCATTTCTGAGAACACTTTTTTAAAATAATTTCCGTATTACAAGTTTATTATTTTTACTGGTAACTTGGTCACATATAATGACACAATGCGAAGGTTTTCCAATATTTTGATTTTTTTGAATTTTTTATGCCCGTTTGAAAATGCGGTCAAAACGGCGGGCTTGACCGTTCCTAACTAGTGGTTGAATCTTGGAAAAGTTTTGATGTTTCTCTGATTAAATAGATACTTATGTACCTAGAAATAATTTTTGGAAAAAATAAATAGCAAACTATGAGGCAGCTGCAGTTCAAATTTGACCCGCTTCCTCGTGAATCGGCAGAAATTTGTCTTTTTCACAAGAGGTGGATCAAAACTTTTGACACCCAACCATTTGGTCAATTGTGCATTAAATATGTCCTAGTATTTTATAAAATTGATTTGGTACAATTTTGCAACAAATATTGGGTAGGTCCTTCACAAAAAAGCTCATTTTGGGCACTCAAAAAATGGAAAATGATTTTTTCGTGCAAAGAAAATGATAACTTCCTTAGGCAACATTGTTTGTCATTCCAAGATGCACCCTTGTGCACAATATGAGGTCAACAAAACAAACTATGCCATGAATGTGGCCATAAGATTGATCATTTGGCTTGAAAGCCATGAATCTTCACGCATGATAGCTCATTTCTGAGAACACTTTTTTAAAATATTTTTTGTATTACAAGTTTATTATTTTTCCTGGTAACTTGGTCACATATAATGACACAATGCGAATGTTTTTCAATTTTTTGATTTTTTTGAATTTTTTATGCCCGTTTCAAAATGCGGTCAAAACTGCGGGCTTGACCGTTCCTAGCTAGTTGTTGAATCTTGGAAAAATATTGATGTTTCTATGATTAAATAGATAGTTATGTACCTAGAAATGATTTTTGGAAAAAATAAAGAGCAAACGATGAGGCAGCTGCAGTTCAAATTTGACCCGCTTCCTACTAAATCGGCAGAAATTTGTCTTTTTCACAATAGGTGGATCAAAACTTTTGACACCCAACCATTTGGTCAATTGTGCATTAAATATGTCCTAGTATTTTAGAAAATTGATTTGGTACAATTTTGCAACAAATATTTGGTAGGTCCTTCACAAAAAAAGCTTATTTTGGGCACTCGAGAAATGATTATCTTACAAAAAACTCATTTATGAGAACACTTTTTTAATGATATTTGCATTATTCAAAGTTTGTTATTTTTACTGAAAAGTAGGTCACACTTGGTGACACAATGCGAAGGTTTTTTATTTCTATTTACTTTTATATAAATTTCTAGGCCATCAAATAGCATACATGATTTAACAACTTATTTTCAATCAATTATTATGACCAATTTAAATGGTCTTAACCTCATCAAAGGAGATAATGCGTTCTGATTGGTCCAAAATCATGTCACGCGGATCATGCGTTAAGCACCGTGGGATGCACCCGGATCTAGCGGCCCACACCTCCCTCGTCGCTCTCACCCCATGTCCCTCTCATCCTCATCCACCCACGAAACCCTAGATCCCTTATCCCCTTCGGTGCTGCCGCTCCCGCTCCCTTTTCCCCATCGCCGTCACCACCTCTGCTCGCTACACCACAGCCACACGGCCATCCCCATCCAGATCCAACCGCTGATGCACGTCTATGAGGCGGCTGGCAGGCGGGGCGCGCCAGCACGGCCCTCCGTGCGCGCGCACCGGGAGGCCCTCGAGGCGGCGCCGTCGGGGTCGTCTCCGGGCTCGACCTCGGCCGCCTCAACTCCTCCCGCGCCGGCGGCTCACTCCGCAAGGTCGCTGCCGAGGCCGCTGCCGCTGGGGCCCGCATCTTCGCCGACATGTACGCCCTCGGGGGCGCGTCCCTGCCGGACCCGGTAGATGAGGAGGACAGGACCAAGTGCCCGCACTCCATCGTGCTCGCCGGCGACGAGGTCCCTCCACGGCCATGGCCTCGGCCTCCCTTCCCCGACCGCCAAGACGCCGGCGCGGAGGCTGCTCTCCGCCACCATCAGGGCCATGGCGGAGGCCAGCCCCAACAAAGGTACTACGCAGTCGCGGCGGCGGACGGCAAGTTCATGCCGGTCATCGACAAGAAGGCCGGCTACTCCTTCGTCTACCCATTCGGATGGCAGGTACTCCTCCATGAATCCTCTCCTCTGCTCTGCTCCATACGCATGCACACACTTGGTGATGCTGCTGAATGAATGAATGAATGTGTGTGTGGGTGGGTGCAGGAGGTGTATTTGCAAGGGCAGGACAAGGTGTACAAGGACGTGATCGACCCCGCCGTCCGCGAGTGGACCTCAAGACTGATGTGTACCTTCATGAGCTTCCAGACGAACATGCAAGCAGCTCCGCTGCCATGCCATCTGCCCAACCAGATGGAGCTGGCCCTCTTCCATTGCCCACTGTTGCCTCAGGTAGCATAATTTCCACTCTGCATACCATTCTTCAGTCTCTCACAACGCATCTGAGAGAAGCATGTTAGTACTACATTTTAGCAAGATGCTGAAACCAACGAGGCTTTGTCTAAGCAGGCCGGGGCGTAGAGCACGAACCCGTTCGCCGATGACAACTTCAAGGGTTACCCTGAGTACATGAACACCAGCAACCCGCAGACGGCAGACGATCCCTTCCAGCAACATTTCCTGAAGCTGCCGGCGTCAAGCCCCTACGACAACTTCCTCAGGGTGCAGGGTGCTGAGGCGAATGAGTTTCCGCCCGGAGCAGCAGCAAGTCTGTCGTGTCACGTCTCTACGCATGGTACCGAAACACGAGCAGGACTAGATCTAAGAATCAGAGAGATTAAGTCAGTATATCTTACTTGGGTACAAGTCGCTAGAGGTTGCTACTGACACACACTTAACCCATCCATTTATCTCTCTGCTAATTCTCCACTTGGGTACAAACTGTTATATATATATATATATATATATATATATATATATGCAAAAATAAACTGTTATATATCCCATATGTTTAGGTTTATCAGGACCCGTCAAGTTGTCCTATCCGAGGGTAGATTTAAAAAAATTCAGAATAAGAATTCTGAAGGCTTGAACGATCCTTTTCACAAACGGATAGAGATGAAATTGCGTGCTTTATCTGATAGGTTCTCTCCTTTTAATTATTATTATTATCATTGTGTGTTGATTATATGAGGTGTTAGCTCTTCCTGGACCTCTCATCATTTCACCTGTAGCTAATGAAGCTTAGTGGGAAGCATCAATAAATAATTGTTGGCATATTTGATAATTTTAGATAGTTGCTGAGGCAGACATGTTGGTCCTCAGGTCAAAATATATCTTTGCCTGATCTTTGTATAGGTGGTATGACTATAACTGAACCATATGTTCTGTTTTATCATATATAAGTGAATCATGAGTTTGTTTATATTTTAAACCTACATGAAAGGAAGTGTGCTTGTTAACGATGGTTATTGTTGCTGAATCCATATCCTGGTTCAGACTCATATTTTGCTATTCTTAGGTGGCGGGCTTGTACGGCATCGCGAGCAGGAGGGCCATGAGGGGTTTGCTGCTCTGCTCCTAGGGCGACCAAGAGGTCCTGCCCCGAGCTCAAGCACGTCCACGCCGACCCACCACGACAGGTAGCATCTCCATCTCCCTCTCATCTTCCTCTGCTCGCTATTGCTGCTCCGAATTATACATGTTGGCAAAGAGATGTCCCTGTTTTCCTCAGTACTATGCACTGCTATATTTATGTGGTTGTCTTTGTGTGCATCTTATTTTGAAACCAAGTGAGACACCTACATCCCCTACATCTTGACGATCCCTCATGTGTTGCTCTCACTACCTCCTGCCCCTAGATTTCCAATTGCATTTGTTGCCTGCTCATTTAATTAATTAAAACTGCATGTGTGCGTGTAAGTATATCACTTTGTTGTTGTTCATCTTCAAAATATATGGATATACCTATTCCTACAATGTTTTGATTTCCTAGGTAGGTATGTATTAGGCAGTGTTTCTTCTATGAAGAACTGTGCACTAGTGACAATAGTGTGAGATTGTTATTTACCCTTTACTTTTTTGGTGCTGGTTGGTGTGTGTGCGATCTTAAGTGCAGATCGTTTGTCATTCACTGTTATTTACTTATGTGATCAACATCATTTCTATATAGATATGCAACTCTTGGGTATATTGTCCTTATATGCCCCTTTCATACCATTCCCACTCAAATCAAAGCTTCTGTATGCACTTGATATTTGCAATGAGACTTGAGAGAATTTCTGTATGCACTGAAGTTTTCTCTAATATAGATTTCTCAAATCTCTCTCTAAACTTCTCTAATAAAAAATGGTGCTAACTGTTAAAGCTCTTCGTGGTGACATGTTTTTTTACCAATACAATACTATATTAGCACTCAAGGACTGTTTGAGTGATAGGCTGTTCATACTTTTAGAGAAGTGAATTGATTAAGCTATTGCTTTCCCCAACAACAAAAAATAAACACGATAGTTGAACAACGTGTATCCCTTCACTTGAAAGCCTATGAAACTTCCTGTAGCAGTAGTGCATCACACTTTATATATATATGTATGAGGCTGGGTAGTTCAACTCTACTTTACTTCCTAACTCATTCATATATATGATGGAAATTGTGCAGGTTCCATGGTGGTGGCCTCTGGCCATCTTGAACTGGGACTCCAGTAACAAGTAGATGTTGTTGCCGCACTCAATATTTTAAGTTGTTTTTTTTCTTTTTTGAGAGATGTTAATCACCCAGTTTCTCTGTTAATAACCTGGGAACACTTGCGTCATCCCCAACCCTCACCCCAGCCTGCCGCTGCCGGCATGGCGCGTGGCTGTCGCCGCAGCAGCTAATTAGATTTTTGGGACTCTGTTTCTATGCTCTGCTCGATAGCATTTTGGATATTGATTGGACACGCTTTATACAAAACGATTTATCTTGTACATTGCTCTGCCTAACTTGTATACATGAAACCATACTTGTCAAATATCGAGTATCACTGCTGAATAATAACGTCTTGTTTTCTGTTCACTGAATCACATTTCTTCTCTCTTTTTACCATCAGTCCATCTTACAGCCATCAATAAGAAAAACAATTATCTTCATATTAGGATTATTATTTTCTTGTCTGCAGTATTATAATGTACATATGCTTTTCTGTTCATTGAATCACAATTCTTCACTCTTTTTACCATCAATCCATCTTCTTACAGTTGCTTGTTTTTTTGGCTGTCCGGATGACCAAGCCCAAGGAGGAAGCATCTGCTCATCACTAAGGACAAGTAACTCCAGCAGGTTGATACTGTATATTCACAATGTACCTTCTATATGCCCATCCAGTTCTGTGATTTGTGTCTTGAAACCCAAAAAACCCCATGCCCATGTGGGAGCTGAACCATAGTTTTTTGCTTGTGGAAAATAATATCCTTGGCTGAATTGACTTGAGGTGGTTTCTTCGAAATTCTTGGAAATGCTTTGGTAGTTTCTTTCGGCGAGAAACTGTTTCATACTGAAGTTTACTAGTACATGTGTGGTTTGCTACTGTTACTTCGTTTGGGTTGGGTTGGTTCCAGCGGGGAGATGTGCACGCACGCTGGCAGCATGAGCTAGCAGCCATGATTGTCAGCCAGCCACCACCATGTAAATGTAATAAATGTGTGGCCTATCTAGTGTGCTGCTGTTAGAAATATAGATGTGTGGCCTATCTAGTGTGCTGCTGATAATCTATTTTTACCTCACTTGGCAGGCACCATAATCTGTTTTTACCTCATTGTACTGTAGGAATAAATGTGTGGCCTATCTAGTGTGCTGCTGATAGAAATATAGATGGAAGATTAGTTGACTAGTTATGCAATCTATAATCCTTCATATATACTACCGTTGTCTATGCGTGCTGCTGCTTCATACACATTTAATCAAATCTATCAAGCAGCTGTTGTCATGTCATGCTTGTTGTAACAGCCAATTTAGTTGCGTATTGCCAGTTCAAGTTTTTTAGTACATATCATGTTCTATTTTGCTATTGAACACCTTCCAACTTAAATGCTGAATTGCCTTGTACACATAATTGTTTGTAATCTATGGGAAAGCCGTTAATAGTCAGCTGACCTCATGAACTGTAAAAATATATCAAAATCTTGTGTTGTTAAAGTGAGCTTATTGTCAATTCTTGCTTATAAGCTATGTTTGATGCTGTCTACAGGTTCTTATTCTTCTTCTTTTTTTGCATAGGTGAAGTATGAAGTGTGAAGCCGTGAAGCCTATCAGCAAGAGTAGCATATTATGTATTGTAATATCAGGAGTGTAATATTAGTCAGAGTAGCATATTATGTATTGCAACATTTAGTGTTGTTTTGGATGAATTTCATTTGCTCTATAGTCTGTTTGAAATATTGATTGTGTATATAATTTCAATACCTATGAAATGGAAACCTGACCAGGGGGACCCACTTATGAAAATTGTTTGACAAATTTTGAATTTTTTTACATGTGGGTCCAATTGCGATATCAACATGACAAGTGGGACCAATCTGACTAGTGGGACCGGCACAAAAATAATATGGCTGAAAATAGAAAATTAATAGTAATGGCCCAGAAATTAAAAAGGCTGAATAGTTGGGCCTGGCCCATATAGCTGACCAAAATTATTAAGAAACAATAATATAAAAAGGCCAAATTGTTGGGCCTGGCCCATGTAAAACACCCAATCGGACCGGGCTGAATCTTATCAACGACCTTCTCAATTGGTCGCAATTTTGCCACGTCGGATTGCCACGTCGGATCCGACGTGGCCTGGGTAGAGAGTCGGTGACCAAAACAAAAGGTCATGGGTTCAACGACCTTCTGTTTTGGTCGTAAACGTCTACGACCTTCTCAGAGAGAAGGTCGCTAATTTTAGTTTACGACTGCCAGCTTTTGACCTTCTGTTTTTTGTCACAAAAAGGTCGCAAATGAAAAACTATAACCTTTCAGCGGCCAATAGTGAGGGTCACAAGTTGACATATTTCTTGTAGTGTGTGAAGTTTTCAAGTTTTGGGTAAAGATTTGATGGACTATGGAACAAGTATTGGAAAGAGCCTAAGCTTGGGGATGCCCAAGGCACCCCCAGGTAAAATTCAAGGACAACCAAAAGCTTAAGCTTGGGGATGCCCCGGAAGGCATCCCCTCTTTCGTCTTCGTCTATCGGTAACTTTACTTGGGGCTATATTTTTATTCACCACATGATATGTGTTTTGCTTGGAGCGTCTTGTATGATTTGAGTCTTTGCTTTTTAGTTTATCACAATCATCCTTGCTGTATACACCATTTGAGAGAGACACACATGATTCGGAATTTATTAGAATACTCTATGTGCTTCACTTATATCTTTTGAGCTATATAGTTTTTGCTCTAGTGCTTCACTTATATCTTTTAGAGCATGGCGGTGGTTTTATTTTATAGAAAATATTGATCTCTCATGCTTCACTTATATTATTTGAGAGTCTTAAACAGCATGGTAATTTGCTTTAATTGTGAAATTAGTCCTAATATGATAGGCATCAAAGATGAGTACAATAAAAACTTCCATATTGAGTTCATTGAACATTATGAGAAGTTTGATACTTGATAAGTGTTTTGAGATATAAAGGTGGTAATATTAGAGTGTGCTAGTTAAGTAATTGTGAAATTGAGAAATACTTGTGTTAAGGTTGGCAAGTCCCATAGCATGCACGTATGGTAAAAGTTGTGTGACAAATTTGACGCATAAGGTGTTCTTTTATTGCTTTCCTTATGAGTGGCGGTCGGGGACGAGCGATGGTCTTTTCCTACCAATCTATCCCTCTAGGCGCATCCATAGTAGTACTTTGCTTCGAGGGCTAATAAACTTTTGCAATAAGAATATGAGCTCTTTATGACTAATGTGAGTCCATGGATTATACGCACTCTCACCCTTCCACAATTTTCTAGCCTCTACGGTACTGTGCATTGCCCTTTCTCACCTTGAGAGTTGGTGCAAACTTCGCTGGTGCATCCAAACCCCGTGATATGATACGCTCTATCACACATAAACCTCCTTATATCTTCCTCAAAACAGCCACCATACCTACCTATCATGGCATTTCCATAGCCATTCCGAAATATATTGCCATGCAACTTTCCACCGTTCCGTTTATTATGACACGCTTCATCATTGTCATATTGCTTTGCATGATTATGTAGTTGACATCGTATTTGTGGTAAAGCCACCATTCATAATGGTTCATACATGTCACTCATGATTCATTGCATATCCCGGTACACCGCCGGAGGCATTCACATAGACTCATATCCCGGTACACCGCCGGAGGCATTCACATAGAGTTGTAATTCTTGAGTTGTAAGTAATAAAAGTGTGATGATCATCATTATTAGAGCATTGTCCCATGTGAGGAAAGGATGATGGAGACTATGATTCCCCCACAAGTCGGGATGAGATTCCAGACTAAATAAAAAAAAGAGAAAAAAAGAGGCCAAAGAAAAAAAACGAGAAGGGCCAAGAAAAAAAAGAAAAAAATAAGAGAAAAAGAGAGAAGGGACAATGTTACTATCCTTTTTCCACACTTGTGCTTCAAAGTAGCACTGTGATCTTCATGATAGAGAGTCTCCTACGTTGTCATTTTCATATACTAGTGGGAATTTTTCATTATAGAACTTGGCTTGTATATTCCAATGATGGGCTTCCTCAAAATGCCCTAGGTCTTCGTGAGCAAGCAAGTTGGATGCACACCCTCTTAGTTTCTTTTGTTGAGCTTTCATATATTTATAACTCTAGTGCATCCGTTGCATGGCAATCCCTACTCCTCACATTGACATCAATTAATGGGCATCAACATAGCCTATTGATTAGCCGCGTCAATGTGAGACTTTCTGCCTTTTTGTCTTCTCACATAACCCCCATCATTATACTTTATTCCACCCATAGTGCTATATCCATGGCTTGCGCTCATGTATTGCGTAAGGGTTGAAAAGGTTGAAGCGCGTTAAAAAGTATGAACCAATTGCTCGGCTTGTCATCGGGGTTATGCATGATGAGAACGTTTTGTGTGACAAAATTGAAGCATGGCCTAACTATATGATTTTGTAGGGACAAGCTTTCTTTGGCTATGTTATTTTGATAAGACATAATTGCTTGGTAAGCATGTTTGAAGTATTATTGTTTTTATGTCAACATTAAACTTTTATCTTGAATCTTTCGGATCTAAATATTCATGCCACAAAAAAAAGAATTACATTGAAAATTATGATAAGTAGCATTCCACATCAAAAATTCTGTTTTTATCATTTACTTACTCGAGGACGAGCAGGAATTAGGCTTGGGGATGCTTGATATGTCTCCAACGTATCTATAATTTTTGATTGTTCCATGCTATTATATTATCTGTTTTGGATGTTCAATGGGCTTTATTATACACTTCTATATTATTTTTGGGACTAACCTATTAACCGGATGCCCAGCCCAAATTGCTGTTTTTTTTGCCTATTTCAGTGTTTCGAAGGAAAGGAATATCAAACGGAGTCCAAACGGAATGAAACCTTCGGGAATGTGATTTTCGGAACAAACGTGATCCAGAGGACTTGTAGTGGACGTCAAGCAATCAACGAGGAGGCCACGAGGCACGGAGGCGCGTCTGCCCCCTGGGCGCGCCCCCCACTCTCAGGGGCCCCTCGTAGCTCTCGTGACCAACCTCTTTCGCCTATATATACTCATATACCCTGGAAACATCCGAACGGGAGCCGAAACCCTATTTCCACCGCCACAACTCTCTGTACTCGTGAGATCCCATCTTGGGGCCTTTTCTGGCGCTCCGCTAGAGGGGGCATTGATCACGGAGGGCTTCTACATCAACACCATAGCTTCTCCAATGATGTGTGAGTAGTTTACCTCAGACCTTTGGGTCCATAGTTATTAGTTAGATGGGTTCTTCTCTCTCTTTAGATCTCAATACAAAGTTCTCCTCGATTCTCTTGGAGATCTATTCGATGTAATCATCTTTTGCGGTGTGTTTGTCGAGATCCGATGAATTGTGGGTTTTTGATCAAGATTATCTATGAACAATATTTGAATCTCCTCTGAATTCTTTTATGTATGATTGGTTATCTTTGCAAGTCTCTTCGAATTATCAGTTTGGTTTGGCCTACTAGATTGATCTTTCTTGGAATGGGAGAAGTGCTTAGCTTATGGTTCAATCTTGCGATGCTCGATCCTAGTGACAGTAGGGGAAACGACACGTATTGTATTGTTGCCATCGAGGATAAAAAGATGGGGTTTATATCATATTGCTTGAGTTTATCCCTCTACATCATGTCATCTTGTTTAAAGCGTTACTCTGTTCTTATGAACTTAATAATCTAGATGCATGCTGGATAGCGGTCGATGTGTGGAGTAATAGTAGTAGATGCAGGCAGGAGTCGATCTACTTGTCACGGACGTGATGCCTATATACATGATCATACCTAGATATTCTCATAACTATGCTCAATTCTATCAATTGCTCGATAGTAATTTGTTCACCCACCGTAATACTTATGCTCTTGAGAGAAGCCACTAGTGAAACCTATGGCCCCCGGTCTATTCTCTATCATATTAATCTACCATTATTTCTGTTACCATTTATTTTGCTTTCTTTATTTTTAGTCTTTATCATAAAAATACAAAAAATATTATCTTATCATCTCTATCAGATCTCACTTTTGCAAGTGGCCGTGAAGGGATTGACAACCCCTTTATCGTGTTGGTTGCTAGGTTCTTATTTGTTTGTGTGAGTACGAGGGACTTGAGCGTGGTCTCCTACTGGATTGATACCTTGGTTCTCAAAACTGAGGGAAATACTTAGGCTACTTTACTGCATCACCCTTTCCTCTTCAAGGGAAAACCACCCAACGCAGTGCTCAAAGAGGTAGCAAGGTGTGTTAACTGCTACAGGCCTAACATTTAACAACAAGCAAACATAGTCATTCAAACTGGTATTGTGCCGGTCTAAGTACACTCCTTATTGTTAAATAAAAATGGAAAGGTGTGTTAACTACAAGATGTAGCAACCAAATGTAGTCATTCATAGTGGTATTGTTGAAACTGGTACCGATGAAATTGAACTGCACAGTTCGTACTTGCACACATAGAACATCACGTTGTGAATAACTGGAATAAAAGAAGGCATACTACGAACAACCAAAGATAGCATTTGAAACTGGACATATGCTAACTACAAACAACCGAACAATCAATAAACTTTAAAAGAGGCATATGCTAGCTATAATAGGCTTAACAGCAAGCAAATATATGCGTTCCTATCGGTATGTTTAAAACTGGATTGATGAAATGTACTGCACGGTAAATAATTGCACATATAGAGCATCACATTGTGAACAACTGAAATAAACAAGGCATACTGCAGACAACCAGATATAGCAATTAAAACTGGACATATTCTCAGTACACTACAAAAGGGACTCGACAAAAAAATCATGGGTTTCCCCCTGTGAAGAGGCACGGCAAAACAAATCATGGGTTTCCTCACTTGTCACAGATGGGCTCATTCCCGTGGGAAGAGCATGGACCCTGGATGCGCTCCATGTTGTCGCAGATTGGCTCATTCCCCTTGGAAGAGCACGGCTGTACGGTGTCCTCCCTGATGTCGCAGACAGGCGCTTTCCCCTTGGAAGAGCAGATGGGCTCTTTCCCCTTGGAAGCACCGGAGAGGGTGCCCTCCTCGTGGTCACCGTCGATGAGGTCTGACTTGGAAGTTGTGGATCCCAAGCCAGGGTCGCAAAACGTGTCCTGAAGAAATGACAAAAGGGGCTCGATGGCAATGTAGGATGGCAAATTGTTGACAGCCAGCTAGAGGAGATCAGCGGCGGGGACATGGATGAGATCGGCGGCGGTTGAACCCAAGGGGTTGTGGGCGGGCCACTTAACCTGTGACATAGCCAGCGTCCGGCCGTCGCTGTCGATGACCTCGATGTCGTAGCCGGCGGCCGAGACATGCCCGCATACTCTAGCCCGCTGGTTGAGTACCTGCCGCCAGTAATGGTCGTCAGCTTCCTCGGCGACGTTGGGCGAAGAGACCACGATACACCTCTTTTGGGGCAGTCGCTCCTCGAGCTCCATGGGAAGCGTAACCATGCTTAGGCTGCGACGCTCTAGAGGGATGGGGATCCATGGGAAAGGGGGCGTTTGGCAGGCGTCATCTAAGAAACTCAGGGCGTCCTATGTATGGAGATCGGTGGGTAAGCTGCACGGGCAAACCGGCAGATGTTGACAATGGAGGCCTTGCGGAGGCGGCGGCGGCGGCAGCGGCGGTGGGTACCTTGCTAGGGTTTCGATCGAGGGAGGGGGTGTGTGTGTGCGTGCATGCTAGAGGAGGTTTTGGTGTGTGTGTGTGTGTGTGCGTGCGCGCACGCCCGAGGAGGTTTTGGTGTGTGTGTGTTGTTTGTGTGTGTGGAGGGGGGGCGGGGGAGTTTGTGAAAATGACGCGGGTACTGAAAATTTTACTACACGGGAGTCAAACGCGGGAGTGAAATGCCGGGGCTATTGAAAATTTTGATGATAGTGCATCGCACACGGTCCGGAGATAACAACTGTGTGTTATGAAACAGAAAAACCCTTGAGGTGGGCAGATATTTTCTAGGGATGCAGGGGGGTTTGGGAACAAGAAACATCGCACACGGTCCGGGGATAACAACTGTGTGTTATGGAACAGAAAAACCCTCGAGGCGGGTAGATATTTTCTAGGGATGCAGGCGGGATTGGGAACAAGAAACATCGCACACGGTCCGGAGATAACAACCATGTGTTATGAAAACAGAAAAAGCCTCGAGGCGGGCAGATATTTTTGAGAGGGGGAGCCTCGTGGAGCCCAATGTACTATGCGGATGTGTGCGTGACAGGGGCACCGGTGTGGCACACGGTTAGTTTGAGTGAACCGTGTCTGTTGCGTCATCCGACTTGTCTAATGTTCATAAATTTGGCAAAAAATGACGTGGGAGAGGGTCAGAACACGAACACACTTGCATGTGGACCAAATTTATGTATGAAAAGGGTGGTTTGATTTTCAAATACCAAATGCAACTTCGATGTGGCACCTATCTCGTAAAACGCACGGTATTGCTTGCCCCCACCCTCCCTCGTGTCGGCACGAAGGGAATCCTAAGCTATGAATGCATGCCCCCTCCCCCCCCCCCCCAATCGAGGTTCACCTAGCAAAGTGTGAAGTAGCTAGCAGCCACCCTCCTCCCTCATGTCGGCACGAAAGGAATCCTAAGCTATGTATGCATGCCCCACACCCCCCCCCCCAATCGAGGTTCACCTAGCAAAGTGCGAAGTAGCTAGCAGGCCCCCCTCCCTTGTGTCGGCACGAAGGGAATCCTAAGCTATGAATGCATGCCCCCCCCAACCGAGGTTCACCCTAGCAAAGTGTGAAGTAGCTAGCAGCCCCTCCCCCTCCCTCGTGTCAGAACGAAGGGAATCCTAAGCTATGAATGCATGCCCCCCTACCGAGGTTCACCTAGCAAAGTGCAAAGCAGCTAGCAGCCCCCTCCCTCGTGTCGGCACGAAGGGAATCCTAAGCTATGAATGCATGCCCCCAACCGAGGTTCACCTAGCAAAGTGCGAAGTAGCTAACAGCCCCCCTCCCTCGTGTCGGCACGAAGGGAATCCTAAGATATGAATGCATGCCCCCCCCAACCGAGGTTCACCTAGCAAAGTGAGAAGTAGCTAGTAGACCCCTCCCCTCGTGTCGCCACGAAGGGAATCCTAAGCTAGGAATGCATGCCCCCCCCCAACCGAGGTTCACCTAGCAAAGTGCGAAGTAGCAACCGCCCCCCCCCCCACACACACACACTTTCAGTCGGCGGGCCAGAGAGGCATATGTCACCAAGATGGTTCGTAAAACGAACAAGGAATAATCCACCTTGGTCGTACAACCACTCTCTTGTTGTTGGTCAAAGTGATGGACGTCAATGCGACCCCGGAGATGGGATAGCTCACCAATAATCACAAAAGTAGCTAGTCCCCGAAGACAACCACTTCATGCATGTGGCCCAAACATATGTATGGAGAGGTGTGTTTTTGAGTAACAATGAAACAACTTTGATGTTGCGCCGTGATTTCGAACTAGAAATCCCCACACTGAGTGAGGGTTAGGTTGACAATGCATATGTATGTTACACCACACTTCAAGCCAACGACGGGGATTCATGCATGCATGCATCATAGTATATGCGCTCAAACTTAAGGCCTGAATCTCACCATGACCAATACTATGATAACACGAACCAAATGAAGAATCCGCCATGGTAACCTATCTTGTTGTTGGTCCAGGTGATCACGGATGACCACGCGAGGGAGTGTACCGTTTGAAGGCAACCACTACATGCATATGTATGGAGGTGATGCGTGCATGCATGTTTGAATACCATTTCACAACATTGATGTGGCGCGTGCGTCAAAAATCGTACACTAGCTCCCCACACAGTGTGAGATCGGTTCATGACGTGTTGTTGTACTAGCCATTTTGACTCGATGGGATGGATTCATGCGTACGCATGCATGTGTGTGTTCTCAAACTGCATCATGCATGTCATCCCAGAGCATGACCTATATATATACCTATATATATATACACACAGTATTACAAGCAAAAATAATAATCCCCTCCTAAGTCAAATTAACCTCTCTTGTTGTCAGGCAAAAAGTAGTGATGGATCAAGCAGGCCCACAGATGGAAAGTAACGATATCGCTGATAACCGCTTAAGTGGGTGCGAGAGGACAACCACCACTGCTTTGCATGTGGGCCAAACATATATATGTTGAATACCCAAAATGCACAACTTTGATGTCCCACATGCCTCAAAAACCGTAAACCATGCACCCACACCGAGCAGGGTTCATGAAGCGTACTACATATGATGGTCCCCTTCCCCCCTCTTCACCGCATACTATATGCTCCTGTCGTAATATGTAAAACCCAAAAGAATCCTCGTCGATGGTGAAATTAATTAACCTCTCTCGATGTAGGTCAAAGTGATGCATGCATGCATCGACGGTGGCCTCATGGGCCCACAGATGGAAGCGTCACACATGAGTGTCCTAGCTACGATAACCACCGCGTGCACGCCTGTGGCCCAAAAAGGTGTCCACTACTGCAGGATGGTCCAAACGCGACACTACGATCAAAGACCCTTCGACGAAACTGTGTGCGATGCCATAATCACAAAAGGTGGTGTAAAACAGTCAAAAAGGTGCAAAATGTTTGTGATGGCGGAGCCATCAAACACGGTTCAGATTTTAGTTGCGTGTGCGATGCAGGGCATGCGGTTCAGTTCAATTAACTATTTGTGATGAGGAGGAACAAAAGAAACGGGCAGCCAGATGAAAGTGTGTGCGATGTACATCATACGGTTCACTCGGATGAACTGTTTGTGATTGGGCAACACAAAAGAAACGGTCAGCCAGATCAAAGGTTTGTGCGATATACGGCATGCGGTTCACTCGGATGAACTGTTTGCGTTGAGACATGAGAACAGAAACGATTCAACTGAACAAGATGTGTGTGATACGCGGCAAACAGGTACGTAATCAGAAATGTGTGTGAAGACCCATAATAAGACAGACGTTTGCTGCTAATAAACCGTGTGAATTGCTCTGTCTACCGTAGAATAACATGTATATATATATGTATATATATATATATATATATAT
The DNA here is from genome assembly GCF_018294505.1 of Triticum aestivum. NCBI lineage: Eukaryota > Viridiplantae > Streptophyta > Magnoliopsida > Poales > Poaceae > Triticum > Triticum aestivum. The sequence continues at coordinate 480,331 of NC_057796.1, read as the reverse complement.
ATATGTATATATATATATAACTGAAATAAACATCCAATTACATAAGTGACTATGCAGATCATTCGTACACACCTCAATAAACAATTGCATGCATTCTAAAGCAGGAGAAATGATCGTCTAGTCATCTACTTCTTGTGACGCTCCCGCCACTGCTATGTGGCTCGATCCCTCGTCTGGGTCAGGAAGAAGATAGTTCCTCATAACGATCCGCCTGTACATCTCGTAGCTTGTGTACGCGTCCATGGCCGCGTACTTGACATGTCGTTCATCCAGTCTCTCATGCCACACATTGTGCCAGGCGTTCTTGTCCTTATTGCTCTCTTCCTTCATCTTCACGTTGTAGGGGTCAATGATGGCTGAGGCGAGGTCAACCAGGGAGTTTAGTTTGTTTTTGTCGCTGCCCGGACCTTGTTGTGGTGCTGGATGTTGACAAGATTCGGGCATTTCAAGTCCGAAACCTAGAGCGCTTTTAGATCGTTCGTGGTGTCCACCAAAGCGAAACTGTAGTCGGAGCTGTTGATAAACCTGGAGAAACGCTCGCAAGGCCTTGTGGCAAGGTGTAGTGGTAGACGAGGACGTCATGTCGCATGCACAACTGGGCGAGGGCAACCTTCTGATCGTGCCCGGCACGACCGATGGTGTACTCGAGGTCGAAGCTGACCACTCGGCACTTGTCCTCGACCGATGCGTGGTGAACTGCCCGCTGTTTTCGTCGTCGGCCGCTGGGAGCGCCATTGGAGCCATGGGGAGCGCCATTGGAACCGCTAGATGTCCTCTCTGTATGTGTCCTCGTGGGTGTGCTTATTGTGTCGTGTGAGACGAGAGATGAAGGTAAATGGCTGCAGGAATAAAAGGGGAAGTTTTTGCAGCGGGTAACTGCATCGTCGCCACCGCGCCCGGCGCAATCGCTTGCACACGGACGTGCGTGATCGTGCACCGGCCCCAAACACTGGCAGCGCGCGTGGAGGGACGAGGGCAGAGCACCCGAAAGGACACGAGAGTAGAGCGCGCGCGGAGAGACGCGAGAGTAGAGCGCGCGCGGCAGGACGCGAGCAGAGCGCGCCGCAGCCGCCTGAACCACAAGCAACCACACGCATAGAGCAGTTGAACACGCAGGAAATGGTCACCTACAAGCCGGCCGACAGTTGCGTCGCTGCGTAGAGAGCGGCCATGTGCTACCACCTCCGTCTAGTCTAAAGTCTCCTTTATATTCTGTGCCATACTTTGCCCTCAAATTTGACCAACAAAATGTTAATGCATGTTTTAAAAATTATATAATTGGAAACTATGTTCAAATACAAATCCAACTATATAATCTTTGGCGACATGCATTCGTATTTTATTAGTTAAATCATACTTATAAACCAGGACGGTGGTATAGTAGGTAATTAAATCGCAAACGTTTTTTGTATTAATCGTATGTGTACGTGGCCTTTCGTCCTCCTCTCGCACGTCTTGTCACCTCGCTACCGCAGACGGCTTACAGCGCAAGCTTGCGCAGCGCCCGGGGGCGTTCTTTTGGCCAAACGGTGGCGTCAATGAATCATCTATGAGCGCATTCCCGCGCAACCTCGCAGGTTCCTGTGCAAGCTTCTCGCCTGACTCGGTGAAATCCCCCAAAATCCCAATGCTTACCGGCCTGCTATAAAAACCCTCATGGCCAGCGAGTCCTGCATCACAATTTCCCCTCCCTCCCTGTAGCTTATCTCGTCTGCTTCTCCCACAATCGCCAATGGCACCGGTCCGTCGTCATCGCTCAGCCACTCTGCCGTCATTAGAGGACAGCTCCAGCTCGGAGGCTACACCGTGGCGGCGGCGCAGTCCCCTGCGTAGTGTAGTGCACGTGGCATCCCTGTTGGGTGTGCGCGGAACACCCACCACATGCTCCACCGCCGCTGCCCGTCGGCAGCTGTTGCCGGCCGCCGTTGCCGCCACACGACCGTCGAAAGCCAGGGCCATCACCCGCTCCGCTGTCACGGCCCGAAGGCGGGAGGTGGCCGTCGTGGCCGCCACCCCACTGCCGGCCACTGTGGCCATCACTAGCTCCGCCACCGCGGCCCAAAGGCGGGAGGTGGTGGTCGTGCCCGCCACCCCGTCGTTGGCCGCCATGGCCGCCAGCCCACCGTCGACCGCCAGGGTCATCACCCGCTCCGCCACCACCGCCCAAATGCGCGAGGCGGAGGTGGATGCCCGCACGTGCATCAGCGACCTTGCGTGCTACACCGAGTTCCTGCGGGTGGAGGAGGAGCGCATCGTCGAGCACGCAAAGAGCCTTACCACCGCCGTGGCCGCGGCACACGTCGCCTCAGAGGCGAGGAATCAGGAGATGTACGAGGAGAACCACCGCTTCGAGAGGGGTCGTCTGCAGCGGCAGAGGGCGTTCGAGGTGAGCGTCGCTGAAGCTGCAACAGCGGCAGGCACCGTATTGTGGTTGCCCACCTCGTCGGTAGGCTCCTCCTCCTCCGCGTCTTACTGAGCGCGCTCGGCAGAGGAGAGGCAGCCGGAACTAGTACAAAGCCCCTCCGCAATAGTAGTAGTAGTAGTATTTAGGGGCTATTTTGTTTAGTTCATCTGACTATAGATGTGGTGGAACTGTACACCGCACTTAAAATTAGCTAGTATATATAGTTGAACTAGCTATTTCAGTACGTGGTCGGCAACAATTGGGGAAAAGTTTAGTCGGTGCAGCTGTCGAGTTGAACTGTTTGTATAAATGAAGAACGACTGCTTAATCTATTAATGAAATCTATGCTTAATTACTGAATTTTAGTTGCAAAAATTAGATACTGCTAGTGATTTTTAGCTTCATATTTTGACAAATCACAGTGTTACAAGGATTGACAAATCTTACCAAATTGTTTGTACGTGGTCGCACACGGATTGTCCAAAACAACCGTTTGCGTTGAAGGGATGCACAAATCCTGCGTTGCTCTCACTTTGAATACGGGTGTTCTAACTAAAACGTTTGCGAGCAAGAGCTGCAGAAATCCTGCTCGGCACATTTTCTTTTGGCTTCCTGGGGAAGTTGTCGGTTGCGTATGGGTGTTCTAATTAAAATGTTTGCGACGAGTGTTTTATATTTAAAATCCGAATTAAACTACAGCTTGGGCGCCATTAATGGAGAGGATGCGAGCAAGGCAGGCGGCCATGGAACTCAAAGGGCTCGCTCCCCAGTGAGCCTGCGCAGCGTACAGCTTGCACGCTTCCCGATGACCCTGCACATTCGAGGATAGCTTGCATGCCTCTCGGTCAGCCTGCGCACCAGACGGCGCTCGCACGGCTCCCGTTCAGTTAAGGTCAAGCAGTTGTCCGCACGGCACCTCCTACAGCCATTAAAATCAAGACACATGGCGTCACGTGAATGCTTAACAGAACGCACACGGTTTGAATTATATAAACATTTGAGATATTAAAGTGGCAGATATTTTTTCAAAATGCCTTTGTTGGTTGTCATTATTCGAGTGCGCCTTCTCTCAAAATGGACACGAAAAATACCACAGCATGTCGGGTGCCATCCCATGATAGCATGCCAGGTTTCATGAATTTCAGACGAGTTTTGGATTTACTAGAATTTAAAAACCAGGCATCTCAATGTTTTGCTGGCAATCAACGGTGCCCTGGTGTTTTAAATTCATTCCCATTTCTTGCATGTGACCTAAGCATCCACCGAAGGACACATATTTGATTTTCAACCAATTTATATGCACCGGAGCAAGTGCATGTAGTTCAAATTTGAATTATGCACATAAATGCATTGGATACTTAGTTAAAGCATAAAAATGTCTAAACGAACATCAAAAAATCACAAAAACTGACACAACACTCCGGTCGTTTTATGTTGACACCAGAAAAAAAATTGAAAGCAATAACAGGCAATGGATATCGTTTCGTCCTCAATGGTGGGACGTTCCCTACCGAAACCATCATGCTTGTTGTGAGAAGCTCTGGTTTGCGAGAAGCATATACCCAAACATGCCCCAAATGGGACAAAAATTTTACCATGGCATGTTGATGCCGCTCCATGATAGCACGCCAAGTTTCATGAATTTTAGACGAGTTTTGGATTTACTAGAATTTAAAACCAGGCATCTCAATATTTTGCAGCAATCAACGGTGCCCTGGTGTTTGAAATTCATTCCCATTTCTTGCATGTGACCTAAGCATGCACCCAAGGACACAGATTTGATTTTTCAAGCAATTAATATGCACTGGAGCATGTGCATGTAGTTCAAATATGAATTATGCATATAAATGCATGGAAAACTCAGTTAATGCATAAAAATGTCCAAACGAACCCCGAAAAATCACAAAAATTGACACAACACTCCTGTTGTTCTGTGTTGACACGAGAAAAAATTTGAAATCAATAAGAGGCAATGGATATCGTTTCGTCGCAAAGGTGGGACGTTCCCTACCGAAACCATCATGCTTGTTGTGAGAAGCTCTGGTTTGTGAGAAGCATATACCCAAACCTGCCCCAAATGGACAGAAATTTTACCACGGCATGTTGATGCCGCTCCATGATAGCATTCCAAGTTTCATGAAATCACACGAGTTTTGGATTACTAGAATTTAAAAACCAGGCATCTCAATGTTTTGCCGCAATCAACGGTGCCCTGGTGTTTGAAATTCATTCCCATTTCTTGAATGGGACCTAAGCATGCACCCAAGGACACGGATTTGATTTTTCAACCAATTTATATGCACTTGAGCATGTGCATGTAGTTAAAATTTGAATTATGCACATAAATGCATTGAAACCTCAGTTACTGCATAAAAACTTCCCAACCAACCCCGAAAAATCACAAAAATTGACACAACACTCCTGTTGTTCGATGTTGACAAAAAAATTGAAAGCAATAAGAGGCAATGGATATCGTTTCGTCCCCAAAGGTGGGACGTTCCCTACCGAAACCATCATGCTTGTTGTGAGAAGCTCTGGTTTGTGAGAAGCATATACCCTAACCTGCCCCAAATGGGACAAAAACTTTACCAGGGCATGTTGATGCCGCTACATGATAGCATGCCAAGTTTCATGAATTTGAGATGAGTTTTGGATTTACTAGAATTTAAAATTGAGGCATCTCAATGTTTTGCCACAAACAACGGTGCCCTGGTGTTTGAAATTCTTTCCATTTCTTGAATGGGACCTAAGCATGCACCCAATGACACGGATTTCATTTTTCAACCAATTTATATGCACTGGAGCATGTGCATGTATTTCAAATTTGAATTATGCACGTAAATGCATTGAAAACTCAGTTAATGCATAAAAATGTCCAAACCAACCCCGAAAAATCACAAAAATTGACACAGCACTCCTGTTGTTCTATGTTGACACGAGAAATTTTTTGGAAGCAATAAGAGGCAATGGGTATTGTTTCGTCCCCAAAGGTGGGACGTTCCCTACCGAAACCACCATGCTTGTTGTGAGAAGCTCTGGTTTGTGAGAAGCATATACCCAAACCTGCCCCAAATGGGACAAACATTTTACCACGACATGTTGATGCCGCTCCATGATAGCATGCCAAGTTTCATGAATTTCAGACGAGTTTTGCATTTACTAGAATTTAAAAAGTAGGTATCTCAATGTTTTACAGCCGAGTGACGGTGGTAGGGTGTTTGACATTCATTCCCATTTCTTGCATGTGACCTAAGCATGCACCCAAGGACACGGTTTTGATTTTTCAACCAATTAATATGCACTGGAGCATGTGCATGTAGTTAAAATTTGAATAATGCACATGAATGCATTGAAAACTCAGTTAATGCATAAAAATGTCAAAACGAACCCCGAAAAATCACAAAAATTGACACAACACTCCTGTTGTTCTGTGTTGGCACGAGAAAAAATTTGAAAGCAATAAGAGGCAATGGATATTTTTTTGTCCCAAAGGTGGGACGTTCCCTACCGAAACCATCATGCTTGTTGTGAGAAGCTCTGGTTTGTGAGAAGCATATACCCAAACCTGCCCCCAATGGGACAAAAAATTTACCATGCCATGTTGATGCTGCTCCATGATAGCATGCCAAGTTTCATGAATTTGAGATGAGTTTTGGAGTTACTAGAATTTAAAAATGAGGCATCTCAATGTTTTGCCGCAAACAATGGTGCCCTAGTGTTTGAAATTCATTCCCATTTCTTGAATGGGACCTAAGAATGCGCCCAATGACACGGATTTCATTTTTCAACCAATTTATATGCACTGGAGCATGTGCATGTAGTTCAAATTTGAATTATGCACGTAAATGCATTGAAAACTCAGTTAATGCATAAAAATGTCCAAACCAACCCCGAAAAATCACAAAAATTGACACAACACTCCTGTTGTTCTATGTTGACACGAGAAATTTTTTGGAAGCAATAAGAGGCAATGGGTATTGTTTCGTCCCCAAAGGTGGGACGTTCCCTACCGAAACCACCATGCTTGTTGTGAGAAGCTCTGGTTTGTGAGAAGCATATACCCAAACCTGCCCCAAATGGGACAAAAATTTTACCACGGCATGTTGATGCCGCTCCATGATAGCATGCTAAGTTTCATGAATTTCAGATGAGTTTTGCATTTACTAGAATTTAAAAAGTAGGTATCTCAATGTTTACGGCCGAGTGACGGTGGTAGGGTGTTTGACATTCATTCCCATTTCTTGCATGTGACCTAAGCATGCACCCAAGGACACGGATTTGATTTTTCAACCAATTAATATGCACCGGAGCATGTGCATGTAGTTCAAATTTGAATTATGCACATGAATGCATTGAAAACTCAGTTAATGCATAAAAATGTCCAAACCAACCCCGAAAAATCACAACAATTGACACAACACTCCTGTTGTTCTGTGTTGACACGAGAAAAAATTTGAAAGCAATAAGAGGCAATGGATATCGTTTCATCCCAAAGGTGGGACGTTCCCTACCGAAACCATCATGCTTGTTGTGAGAAGCTCTGGTTTGTGAGAAGCATATACCCAAACCTGCCCCAAATGGGACAAAAATTTTACCACAACATGTTGATGCCGCTCCATGATAGCATGCCAAGTTTCATGAATTTCAGACGAGTTTTGGATTTACTAGAATTTAAAAACCAGGCATCTCAATGTTTTGCCGCAATCAACGGTGTCCTGGTGTTTGAAATTCATTCCTATTTCTTGAATGGGACCTAAGTATGCACCCAAGGACACGGATTTGATTTTTCAACCAATTTATATGCACTTGAGCATGTCACTACTGGAATTAGCTTATTTGCCGTCTGCCAGTTCTTTGCCGTCCGCTTACAGAAAACGGACGGCAAAGAAGAGGTTGATGGCAAAGAATGTCTTTGCCATCAGCCTGTTCTTTGCCGTCCGCTGGCTGACGGCAAAGAGTAAGCTGGCCCCCACTAACGAGCTAACTGGAAAAAACTCAATAACCCCCCTCTTTGCCGTCTGCTAGCAGACGGCAAAGAGAAAACAAAGCGGACGGCAAAGAAGTAACCTAACTAACGGCCGAGCCCCACCCCGCCCCTTCCTCTCTCTGTTTCTCTCCCTCTCTCCTCCCCGATGACCAGAGCAGCCCCCGCCGCCCGCCGCCGCCCCCGCCACCCACCGCCGCCCCCACCACATGCCGCCGCTTGCCCCGTCGACCCACCACCCCACCGCCCCCCACGCGCCAACGCCTCATCGCCCCACCACCCCGCCGCCCCCACCACCCCGGCGCCTCGCCGCCCCCACCACCCGCCCTCGGGGCCGGCGCCACCGCGGCCCCATCGCCCCGCCTCCCTGCCGGCTCGGCGCCGCCGCTCACCGCCCCGGCGCCACCGTCGCACCCGTCGCCGCCGCTTCGGTCAGTTAATTTTTTCTGTTTTTTCTATTTTTGCTGTTTAATTCTTAGTGTTGGATTTAGTGCTAGATATGTCTTACTGTTAGATTTAGTGTGAGATTCAGTTTAGTTTTAGTGCTAGAATATGAAGAAGAAGAAGAAGAAGAAGAAGAAGAAGAAGAAGAAGAAGAAGAAGAAGAAGAAGAAGAAGAAGAAGAAAGAAGAGGAGGAGGAGAAGAAGAGAAGAAGAAAAGGCTTATCCGTTGTCCTGGCACTCTCCCGGAGATCATGGCGCGCTAGTCGAGATCCGCTCCTGAGATAAGGCCTCGTGAACGGCCAGTCCAACTCGCCTTTAAGGTTAGTTATACGTACTCAGATATCTTTCTCCATTACATTGTGTGCGCTTCCATCAATGATTACAAATGCTAACGAGGAGTGGTGTTGCAGGCTGCTATACAGAGTGAGAGAGATAGAACGGAGAAACTTCTGTCGGAGGCGGCGGAGAGGCAGCGGGAGTTGGAGGAGAGGACGACAAAGATGTTGGAGGAGGAGAGGGCACGGAATGGCATGCAGGCAAGGGTAATGTATGAGCTCCTTGTGGTAAGTTTCTTATGCTGATTAGCCAAAACATTCATGTAGTGTTTGTCTCATTACTAACTAGTATGACTGAGTCGTCAAAACCAAATGTGCAGTCTGTGTGCGAGAAGTCCGATCAGACCACTCCGCCAATGCCAGAGATTGCTCCTGGGACGACGGTGAGTTTAATTTGAATGGACACTACTTGCTAGTCTTAACATTTGAGTGTCATCATGCTAACGAGACATTGGAAATGATCTTTGGTGCAGCGTAACTCCAGACAAGCATCGCACGATCCTTCTCCAACTACCGGCACGAGCCAGCCCGCTCCCACACCTCCATTATCACGGTAAGTTTCTCTAGTGTTTTGCTTAACAAATGCATAAAGACCTAGACTTAGCTTTATTTCCTCCAAAATGACTTAATAAGCTTACTGACCTCCAAAACCATCCATTTTACCTAAGTTAGCTCTAAAACGATCTATACTTAGCTTTGTTTCCTCCAAAATGACCAAAGTTAGCTCTAATATGCTTAGTTAACTAGGTTTGCTCAATAATGACATGTACTTAGCTTACTTATGTCAAAAATGGCATAATTAGCTTAGTTAGCTCATAAACAATCCATTTTACGTAAGTTCTAAAATGATCCATTTTACCTTAGTTAGCTCATAAACGATCCATTTTACCTAAATTAGCTCTAAAATGACCCATTTTACCTTGCTTAGCTCATAAATGATCCATTTTACCCTAGCTAGCTCTAAAATGACCCATTTTACCTAGGTTAGCTCCAAAATGATCCATCTTACCTAGGTTAGCTCTGAAATGATGCATTTTACCTAAGTTAGCTCATAAGCGATCCATTTCACCTAGGTCAGCTCATAAACGATCCATTTCACCTAAGTTAGCTCACAAACGATCAATTTCACCTAAATTAGCTCATAAATGTCATATATTCTTCTTCTTCTTCATTTTCTTCTTCTTCTTCTTCTTCTAATCTTCTTCTTCTAACTTTCTTATTTCCCATTTTGCAGAATCCATTCGCTTCACGGAAGCTTGCATAGATGGAGTGCTTGTTTGGATGAACTATGTTTCTTTTGTATTGATGAACTATGCATGTATGGTAGGATGACAATATTGTAATATGTATGGTTGGATGCATGTATGTGGAACTTGCTAATTATGGTTGATGGAACTATGCATGTATGATGAAATTATATGCGTTGGATATCTCATATGTTTGTTGTGAACTTGCCATGTGAAAAATATATATGTATCATCTATTTGCTGTGAAAATGGTTGGGTATAAGAAAAAACAGAAAAAAAGATGCAATGCAAGCTCTTTGCCGTCTGCCACCGACGGCAACGGGCTCTTTGCCGTCCGCGGCGGACGGCAAAGAAGCCACGGGGTTACCACCTGTGCTTCCTGGCAACTGACCCATTTGGTCAGTTTGCCTACAGTGGCAGATGGCAAAGGCTTGATGCTCTTTGCCGTCAGCCACGGACGGCAAAGACTGCCGTTAGCCACCTAACGGACTAACAGCGAATTTATTGCCGTCGGCTTTCTTTGGCGTCCGCAGCTGATGGCAAAGGCTCCTTTGCCGTCCGCATCAGGAAGCAGACGGCAAAGAAGGCTTTGCCGATCCTTTCTTTGCCGGCGCCTTTTGCCGTCCGCGGCAGATGGCAAAGGCCTTTGCCGTCCGCCTTCCATGCCTTTGCCGTCTGCCTTGGCAGACGGCATGTAGTTCAAATTTGAATTATGCACATAAATGCATTGAAAACTCAGTTAATGCATAAAAATGTCCAAACCAACCCCGAAAAATCACAAAAATTGACACAAAACTCCTGTTGTTCGATGTTGACACAAAAAAAATTGAAAGCAATAAGAGGCAATGGATATCGTTTCGTCCCCAAAGGTGGGACGTTCCCTACCGAAACCGTCATGCTTGTTGTGAAAAGCTCTGGTTTGTGAGAAGCATATACCAAACCTGCCCCAAATGGGACAAAAAATTTACCACGGCATGTTGATGCCGCTCCATGATAGCATGCCAAGTTTCATGAATTTGAGATGAGTTTTGGATTTACTAGAATTTAAAAATGAGGCATCTCAATGTTTTGCCGCAAAGAACGGTGCCCTGGTGTTTGAAATTCATTCCCATTTCTTGAATGGGACCTAAGCATGCACCCAAGGACACGGATTTGATTTTTCAACCAATTTATATGCACTGGAGCATGTGCATGTAGTTCAAATTTGAATTATGCACATAAATGCATTGAAAACTCAGTTAATGCATAAAAATGTCCAAACCAACCCAGAAAAATCACAAAAATTGACACAACACTCCTGTTGTTCTATGTTGACACGAGTAATTTTTTGGAAGCAATAAGAGGCAATAGGTATCGTTTCGTCCCCAAAGGTGGGACGTTCCCTACTGAAACCACCGTGCTTGTTGTGAGAAGCTCTAGTTTGTGAGAAGCATATACCCAAACCTGCCCCAAATGGGACAAAAATTTTACCACGGCATGTTGATGCCGCACCATGATAGCATACCAAGTTTCATGAATTTCAGACGAGTTTTGGATTTACTAGAATTTAAAAAGTAGGTATCTCAATGTTTACTACCGAGTGACGGTGGTAGGGTGTTTGACATTCATTCCCATTTCTTGCATGGGACCTAAGCAGGCAACCAAGGACATGGATCTGAATTTTCAACTAATTTATATGCATTAGAGCATGTGCCCATAGTTCAAATTTGAATTATGCACATGAATGCATAGAAAACTCTCTTAATGTATAAAAATGTCCAAGTGAAACCCGAAAAATCTCAAAAATTGACACAACACTCCTGTTGTTCTATGTTGACACTAGGAAAAAAATTGAAATCGGGAAGAGGCAACGGATATCGTTTCGTCCAAAAAGGTGAAACGTTCCCTACCGAAACCATCACACTTGTTGTGAGAAGCTCTGATTTATGAGAAGCTTATACCCAAACCTGCCCCAAATGGGACATAATTTCTACCACGACATGTTGATGCTGCTCCATGATAGCATGCCAAGTTTCATGAATTTCAGACGAATTTTGGATTTACTAGAATTACAAAAGCAAGTACGTCGACATTTGCCGGAGAGCCACGGTGCCGTGATGTTCGAATTTCATCCCCATTTCTTGCATGGGAGATAAGCATAAACCCATGGACACATATATGATTTTACAACCCATGTTGGTGCACTGGAGCATGTGTATGTAGTTTAATTTTGAGTTGTGCAGCTGAAATGGCTAGAAAACCAATTTAATGTATAAAATGTTCAAACGAACCCTGAATAATTCCAATTATTTTACGACACACATATAGTCGCATGTTCACTCCAGATAAAAGGTCTAGCAATTCACACACCGTCCATTGCCGCTGTGACCCCATTATGTAATTCAAATCAAGATGAAAAATCAAGTAGATCGCACACAGTTTATTATCACCAACCGTGTGAGATGCAGCACAAAATATCCTGGAGCACCATTGGTGTATAGTACGCCTATGGCTTACGCGAGAAGGTACGTCGGCTACAGTCCACAACCGGCGTCTCAAGCACACCAGCTCGCTCCCCAAATATCATTTCACTGTTCAATCGTCACCAATGAAAGATGGGCACGTGGACCCACGTCGTGAGGGCAACTTCGGTGGCCCACTCCGGCGAGAGCGCGGCCACAGCCGCCATGCACGTGCTAACGAGGTGCATGAGCGTGGCCGCAATCTGCGACCGGGCGGCAAAGGCAGCCCAAACGGCCGCTGTTGCTTCTCAGGTGGCGGCAGCAACATCTGCCTTGGGGATAGCAACTGGTGAGAGCGGCACAGCAGCTGTCCGTTCCGCGGCAGCAGCCATAGCCCTGATCGAGTCCGGCCACGACCATGTTGAGGCCGCCCACACCCAGCTCTTGGCGGTCACCCCACAAATCGAACGAAGCTTCTCCGACAACGGTCGGCAACCCACAGCCGAAGAGCTGGCAATCGCCGAGAGCGTTCGAGCAGCCGTCCGTTCCTCTGCCGCATACCTTGCGACGACGGAGCCTGTCCAAGCCCAGATTGCGTCCGCCCACGCCCAGCTCGTGGCGGCCTTTTCCAAGGAGATGGCGGACGCGGATGGCGAGATGCTTGCCAAGTATGGTGCGATGGATGCCATGGAGCCCCTTCCCCAGGAGACCGTCTGGCGCGAGCTGGACATGGGGAGGCGGCGGCGGAGATCGACGAGCACTAGCCGTAGTAGTACTCTTTGTTTTGTTTAATTAAGAGCGCCGGTCTTTAATTTGTTAGAGTAGTGTTTAGGTCAGCTTGCTCTGTTTGATTGCTGAACTTGCTCGATTAAGAAGTGTGAGTGTGTTTTAGTCTCCTTTGTGTACCCAAATTATGCAATGACGTGGATGACCACTATAACCATGGAAATTCGAACCAAAACTTGTGACGTTCAAACTCATCACGCACGGGTAAAAGCTATCTGAATCGTTTGTGATGTCCACATATCATACACAGTTCTGAATAAGGGACCGTGTCTAATCACACTTTGCGCGCCAGTTTTTTGGCTGAAGCGATTCCAAATTTTCGGCTTCCGTGAAAATATCTACCTCCCCGCCCCCTCCCCCTTACCAAAAGCCACAGTTCTTAAAATTGTGACATTTTTGTAAACTAGCGATTTTCTTCAAATTTGTGATTTAAAAATTCATGAACTTTTATCAAATTAAAAACACCATTCTCATTTTATGAATATTTTTCCAAATTCATGCCCAATTTTAATTTCATGAACATTTGTTATCCATAATTTTGTAGAACCCTTTAATACCATCAATTTTTACAATTTTTTATGCAGGTTAACATTTTTTTAAATACAAAGATTATAATTTTGAAGTACATATTTTGACGACTTCTTTTTAATTTTCATACACGATGTACATTTTTTCGTATAGATCTGAAAGTATTCACGTTTTAAATAAAACTGGCAGTAGACAGATAACCGTTCATAACAAAGTTACATAAAAAATAGTAGCTTTCTTTACCCAATATACTCTAAATTTTTTTAAGGAGGACACAATCTAGTGCACGCAACACACGTGCACACGAGTAAGCAAATCCTATTTTTTAACACACGTACACAGTCATGGATGGGGTCGTGGGTTCATGGGCCAGCACCTACCTTCTGCGTGATTAGGGATAGCAATGGGTACCCATTATCCACGTACTCTATGGGTTAAAAGGTAAAAGTATGAAGAAAAAGTTATCCCATGGATATATAAATAGGAAAATTTGAAACTCATCGAATAAAGCAGACACCGGTAGTCTTCAGGTCAACCAAAAAAGAAAAACAACAAACAAAGAAAAAACAAATTAGATGTGACATCTTGTCTAGATTAGAAAAACAAAGTACTAGAAGGCTATCAACATCAGGACACTATGTCTTCCCCGCAAATAAAATATACAATAGGCGCTGTCTTCCCCGCATGAAAGAATCCTTAAAAGGATTTGGTTATTAATATAGTATCAGTGAGTGATCACCACCAACAAGCAAGGGATACGTGTAAGCGGAAAAAGTAAAGGAAAGAAGATGTACCGACATCACGATGAGCACGTTAACTACTAGATATCACCACCACGCAAGGCACGCAACAACACCCTTTTCTTTTCCTTTCCATCTTGGTTTCGAGGGCATGCATCTCTCTTGGCTACCTATCAATCCATTGGAGTTGAAAGAAGAAGAGGAAGGCTACATCTGTTGCTGCAAATTATACACAAGACCAAGAGAGAGACACACACACACACAAAGTATGAGTTTCTCTGGCGCTGTGCAATGGTGGGATGAGTGGCAGCTGCGCATTCTGGTGCTGGGCAGCCTCTTCATCCAGTACTTCCTCTTCTTCTCCTCCCTGGTGCGCAGGTGTGCTCTTCCATCTTGGCTCAGACTGTTTATGTGGCTTGCCTACCTAGGCGGGGATGCTCTGGCCATATACGCCCTGGCCACCCTCTTCAACCGCCACAAGCAGCTGCCCGCCAATGGGAGCGGCCTGCAGGTCCTGTGGACGCCTGTCCTCCTCATCCACCTCAGGGGCCAGCACGCGATGACCGCCTACAACATCGAAGACAACGAGCTGTGGACTCGGCATGCCATAACCGCAGTGTCCCAGGTCACGGTCGCCCTCTACGTGTTCTGCACGTCGTGGTCCGGGGAGAAGAGGTTACTGCAGGCTGCAATCTTGCTGTTCGTCGTTGGGATTATCAGGTCCATCCAGAAGCCATGGGCTCTGAAGAACGCCAGTATCAGTGGCATGGTCGCCTCTTCCTCCCCATCCACGCGCGAACAAGGTCTGGTTGCACGTTGGTGCGGAGACTGCATTTCCCGTCTTGGATATGAGTTTTCCAAAAGTGGAAGACAAGAAGAAGCAGTCGAAGAGAAGGACATTCCGCTTGAAGAATTTATACAACAAGCAAGCAGGTGCGTGATGCTGTCAGAGTTAGCAAGTGATCAAGAGAAAGCGGGAAAACTAGCTGATGACTCTAAGGAAAATTATGTCTACAGGCTACTGGTAGACATATCAACTCCGTACTCTAGTCGGATTAAAATCCTACGGCTTTTAATGGCCCTTGATTACCAACATGCACATAGGTTGTTGAACCGCGTACTCGCTTGGTCATTTGGGTTCCTCTACACAAAACTGACGATGATACTCAGTGGCCTTGGCTTCTGTTTGCATCTCTTGCTTCCATTCCTGACCTTAGCTTCTGCCATCCTCTTCTCCACAAGCCACAAATATCATGACTACAACGCAACAGATGTCAAGATAACTTACATCTTGTTCTTTTGTACCATGCATGTTGCTGGATTTCCTATTGCTCTTGCTTGGTCCTTGGATCGGAGCCTTTGGATATATCAAGGTTCCCCAATATAGCTTCTTTTCGTTCTGTGCTCGTAAGAAGAGGCCCACTATTTTGATGAAGCTTGCCACGGTTGTCTGCTGCAAGGACTATGTTAACATGCATTGTTATATACAACACGCACCAGTATCCTCAATCCCAATTACAAATTTGGTTCTTGGATATGTGAGGAATGGGTGGACAGGATACATCCACGACGCTGCCAGCTACAGGAGGTTCAACAGCCACAGAGGCCAATGGACACTGAACAAGCATAGTCTGGGTCGCGACAAACGGCTGGGGTGGAGCTTGAAGATGACATCGCCACAGACCTCTGCTTTCACCACCAAAACACAACACCTCACGGCCAAAAGCATGCCGCTCAAAGCAGAGTGATATCCAACCACATGGCTTACCTGCTCTCCATCCGTCCTGAGATGCTGATGCTCGGAACCAGGAACGGTATCTTCACCGTTGCCTGTGATGATGTCGAGCTCATGATGGGTGGCGTGTTAGCACCGGACGTAAGTGGACTTGCACAGGGAATTCTTCAAAGGGCGCAACAGCCTCCCTCGTTACAGGCCAGCAAGATAGGAGCTTTGGTTCCCAATGCATGCAGGCTTGCTGAAGCGTTGATGGAGCTGCAGGATGAAGGGGAGAGGTGGGAGGTGGTCCAGGGGGTATGGGTTGAGATGCTATGCTACTCTGCCGGTAGGTGCAGGGGGTACTTGCATGCGAAGAACATGAGTGAAGGCCTAGAGCTGCTCTCTGATGTCTGGTGTCTCTTGTCATTCATGGGGATGGAGACATCCGCCGACAGGTATCAGAAGCCGGAGCCTCCCGAAACCAAGGAAGAAGAAGAAGAAGAAGAAGAAGATGGCGACCATGGTGGTGAAGGCAGATCCGTCGAGCACGAGATTAATATATCTGTCTAAGTTATTTCCCGAATCATTACTTTGTTTGTTGATGATGTTATGATGCTTGACTTTCTTCCTGGTTGTAATGCTTTATGTCAGTTGACCAGGCTGTCTCTGTTGGTGTATAACAATAATACAAATATTCTCTTGTGTTTCTGAGGATGCATGTTGACTACACCATCAAATGAAATGCGTTGCTGTGATTTGCGAGTGCTCAGTGCTCAGTACTACGTACTCAGTGTGATTTCTGCAACCCTGGTGGCCATACTGTTTAATTTCATCTGTCATTAGTATTCAGTATTCAGTGTGAAGGAGTTTGATGTTGGTCTACTTTTGCCTATCAGTAAGTAATACTACAAATGTACTGTGTGGTAGATATTTCTGCGTCTAGATTGTTTTCTGCTTGTGTTTCTGCAAGGTGCTGGCTTGGGGTTGCTGTGAGCAGTACTCCATTTCGAGGGCCTTTGTCGAGAAACCAAAGTCAGCTCTCTAGTATTTTGCACACATGGTCTAAGTGTTCCCGTTTTTCAGCTATCCTGTGCACAAATGCTATACCAAGCCATTTCACTAATCCTACTGCATCAGAGCTAACTTTATCAAATCCTAAGAAAATACACTGCATCAGCCAATGGTCCAATACCACTCCAAGATCATTACAAATAATATGTCGTCTAATTACTAGTCACCACCACACTTCAGTCACTAGCACTAGCAGCACAGTAATCTGATAGCAAGATTCAGTGTTTGGAGGCAACTCCAGCCTTGAATTGCTCAGAGCTGTCCTGATGGCTTTCATCTGTGTTGTCCCAGCCCAGCATGTCCCAGAAAATCACTGATCCATTGAGGCGATGTAGGCAACGATGAGGGGCTTGAGCGGTGGCACAGCCAGAAGGTCCAGCTCACTGGAGAATGTGCAGGCTTCTTCAGATGGTGGCCTTTGGGGAGCACGTTGTTCTGCTCTTGTGGAACACCCTGCATAGCACCCAGCCTTCCTGTATTGAGGTTTTACAATAAAAAAAAAGATGCTAAAGTTCACTTCATATGGTAAGTGTAACTTTACTCCCTTAAAACATCGGAAAACACTAACGCCCACACGTGTGGCAACATTGCAACTCGCCCACACGCCTGGATCACCGTCCAGTTAAGTTTGCACGAATCTTGACACACCGAGGCAGTTTTCGCGTGCCACGTAGGACAAGGCTGGTGTGTGGGCGTTGGAGAGGTCGCCCACACGCCCCACAACAACGCGGTTGCCAGCTGCGCTGTGTGGGCGAACTAGTATCTGCCCACACAGCCGCCACCTAGTCCACGCGCGTGTGGGCGAACTGCTTTTCGCCGACACGACGTTGTTGGATGGCAACTGCAGTTGCGCGTGCATGCCAATTAGGTAAACACACATGGCAACTATGATTTGTTTGCTAGACAGCAACTGCAGTTGCGCGTACGTGTCAATCAGGTAAACATACATGGCAACTATGATTAACCACACGTGGCAACTAGGTAAACACAAATAGTAACTATTGTTTGACTATATGTGGCAAGTAGTTAATCACACACGACAACTATGGTTTAATTACACGCGGCAACTACCATAAATTAGACATGGCAACTATAGTTAACCAAAACAGAGAGAGTTGCCATGCTTTTACAACCATATTTGCCATCCCGGATAACTACATCTGCCATCCCGGATGGCAACTAAATTGTCATCCCGCAGGTACCTATTGTAGCTGCGCCAGGACGTGTGGGCATATTTGCTTCGTACCATACGCGCGGGATGGGGATGAGTAGTACTTGTTGGGCGTGTGGCACGAAGTAGCTGTGCGCACACGTGTGAGCAATTGTACTGTTCACCCACACACAACCCGTGTGGACTGCCCCTTGCTCATGCCACACACGGTGTGTGGGCAAATGCCTATTATGCTACACGTGTGGTGGATATCGGTGTCCTAAAACATCCAATCCTTTCACATGAATGAAGTAGGTAATGCCGACAAGACTTTCGTTGATTAAATGAATTCAGTAGCCTCGTGGATGATTATGCTAAGGCATCCAGAGTATATAACAACCTCTGCAACAAGTTACTTGATGAAGATCTGTCAACGAAAGGGGCGTGAAAAATGGATGGTATTGTCGTACAACAAGACCCTATAAACGAAAGAAAAGACCTACACCGCAACGTGAACTTGCACGCTTCCTGCCTACATGCAAGGAAACGGAAGACTCGCTCTGGCGCGGACCACAGCTGCAAAGTTATCTGCTGAAGAAACGACACTGCCAGAGTTAACTGAGAAACCATAGTTTTAAATACCGCGCTAAGCATTTTAGCGACGGACCATTTTCAAATGCTATAGCGTGCTATAGCGGAGCTATAGCGCGCTATTTAAAATGTTTGCTCATTAGTTTGGACCAAAGTCTCTTAGCGTAAGACCTTTTGTAAACGCTATAGCGTGCTATAGCGGAGCTATAGCGGGCTATTTAAAACAGTGGACGAAATTGAACCAACTTAAAGTACTGAAGATACTGTCGAAACTGAACTTTGATGAGCTTAACACTTGGCAAACTCAACTGACATTCTCTGGGAACAAAATGCACGTAAATGCAGCTATGCAAGTGTGTAAGAGCCAAAGCAACCGAAATTGATGTAGAAAACCGGTTACATTAAGCGTACCCCAGGAAGATGTGTTCCTTCCTTCCTGTTACAAGTGTTGTTATTATCATGTAAATCAAGAACACTGGGTGCCTGCATCAAAATGATGCAGAGTGTGTTTGGTTTGCTGCATGTGCGTCCTGCACTCCGGCCGGCCGTGCGTCGTGCGTTGATTGCTGTTGCTCTGGCCGGCCGTGCTATGCGTGTTGTGCCCTCTCCTTGAGTTTTTCCCCAAATCTGAGATTATATTTGGCACTAGTCAATTTAACTACCTCTGCTAGTTTATGTTCAGATAAGACCCAGTAGTCCACATTATAAGTCCGTTTGTTTACTGTCAGTGAAGATGATCAATGAAACCGAGCTGCTGTTTATATTCCCAAATCAGAGCCGAGAATTTTTGTTGCTCAAATTGCCTGAATAAATGGTAGTAATCTCACCACCTCAAGAAAAGTGGTTATCACAACAACAACATGTTCTCCCCTTAGCCCTCGAACTAAACACACAAATGGCTATCTCCAACCACTTGACATTCTACTCAACCAAACAGGAAAAAAAATGGCTATCCCTAGCCAGGTGGTTGTGGATGCCCACAACGCAGCAGTCACACACACACAACATTTGAAGTCGCCCACACGCGTCGAAAGTGCCAGAACTCACGACTCTCCCAACACAATGCAGTGCAAATGATCTTCCATGGATGCATGCAGCCATCAGACAAGCAATATGAGGATAAAGATATCAGCTTCATGGACGTATTTACCACGCCACAAACTTTCGAATCCAATTTTTACAACTTGTGAGTGCTAATTATCTCACGCTGAGAAATGTTGCAGCTTTTTTCGACTTGGTAAGCACGATAATTTGACTGCTCTCCGCGTTCTTCTCTGTCATGACACCAGGTTCAGGTCTCAAACCGATTCAGGCACGTCACACTTGAAATACAAGTATGCTGCTAGCATTTCAACAGGCATCAGCACACAGTTCTTAGCATTTCCATTCCAGTCTTATCAACACATTGCTGCCACCTCTAGTACACCATATACTCTTCTGATTACATTACGCACAAGCCACGTTTAATACAGACACATTCACAAATAACTTAGAAGTATCCAAGCGGGTACAGATGACCATTTACAGTCTCTGCTTACCGTTCCTCAAAAAATGTCTGTACCTGGTATCCATTGTTATTTGTGAAAATGGAGATTAATCAAAAAAAGGGAGCTTCTCAGTGGCCATCGCAAGAGCACATTATTATATGACAATAATATTAACAAACATTACCAAACACACCATGAACAAATAAGGAGGACCTGTTCATCGCCATTCTTGAGCCCATCTATGGATTGTCTCGACCGTTTGAGGGAACAATGCGCTCACACCCTTGTTGATGAGATCCTGGAAGAAACGTATAGCCTCCTCATCATCCAGATCAAACCAGATTTTCTCCTGGAGCTGATCGGTGCACACCACACAAGGGGAAACAATATGTGATTCTCTTATAAAGTGATCTGCTCTTTGTCGCTGAAATGGATGATGTGAGAAAATCAAGAAGAGGATCCAAATAGCTAGGAGATCTCAAACCGACTTGTATCGATCATTTCTTGTTGAGGTCTACGGCGACGGCGTCGAGGCCGTGCTTCTCGATGGTCTTGAGGGCTTTGGTGGGGAGCCTGAGCTTGACGTAGCGCTTGCCGGCCTCCCACCACAGCTTCTTGTACTGCAGGTTGACAAACTACTGCTTCTTGGTCTTGTGGTTCGAGAAGGACACCTTGCTGGCCCGGTTCGTCTTCTTCTCGAGGAAGGGGCAGATCCAACCTGAACTAGACCATTCATTCATGACCCTTAACCATTTAATTCAACTGATGTTATTTTGGGAAGAAAATTAGAAAACGCATGTAAATGTAGCTAGGCAAGTAAAAAAGAGTCAAAGCACAAGCGATTCGTTTAGCCTGACCAGGTTGTAGCCACCATTGCCATGTTGTGATATCTCTTGCAACGGAAAATACTCTATAAATTAGAATTTCAGACAGTCCCCAGTTTCAGTGTAAATTGAATTAGACCTCCATCTCCACATACCCAATCCGATTATGGCCCCCTTGGCTACTACAGTATAATATTATTCTACATCTAGCATGTCTGTTCCTGTTACAACTGTATATGTTGATAACAACACACTTAGGACAGCTGCTGAAATGGTTCTACATTCCTGGCAAATCATTCAAAACCTTCCTGGCCATTCTAAGCTGTCCAATTTCCTGTTCATCCACTACCTATACGCATACACAACTTTTGAAGTCTGAACTCTGAAGAAAACAAGAGCAGAGCAGCACAAGACAGAGCAATGTAACCGGAATGTGGATGGCTGGCAACTTAGGTTGAGGAATCGATGGATATAACATAGGGGAAGAAACAAAGGGAGGGGAGGGACTTACGCGTGACGATGGTGTTCTTGGTGGGGATGGAGACGGCGGCGGCGGTGGCCGTGAGGCCGCGGCTGAGGCCGGCGAGCTGCAAGGTGGCGATCCCAAGCGAGGCGGCGTAGTAGTTGGCGTTGGCCCGAAGGAGAGGAGCCCTGGCGGCGGCAGTCATGCAGTAGGAGTAGGAGCACATCATGGGTCAATATTTGCATGGAGCACATCCTGATATTTCCTATTCTGTGAATAAAGTATGTCAATATTTGCATGCACCTACCACTGCTCGTTGGACTGCAGTTAAAAGAATTTTGAGGTATCTAAAGTTTTCAGAAAGACTTGGACTTCAGATTGTCCGGTCCTCATCCATGCTTGTTAGTGCTTACTCTAATGCAGATTGGACAGGATGTGCTGATGACAGTAGATCCAGAGGTGGTTTTGCTATATTTTTGGGAACAAACCTTGTGTCATGGAGTGCAAGAAAATAGGCAACTATCTCAAGATCAAGTACTGAGGCTGAGGCTGAGTACAAAGCTCTAACAAATGCTACAACTGAAGTAATGTGGATTCAGACTTTGCTATGTGAACTTGGGATTAAAATTCCACAGGCTGCGAGATTATGGTGTGATAATATTGGTGCAATCTATCTCTCAGCTAAACCTGTTTTCCATGCACGCACAAGACATATTGAGGTTGATTTTCACATTTTCACAGAAAGAGTAGCTCGTAAGCTACTTGACATAAGGTTCATTCCAATTGGAGATCAACTAGCCGACGGCTTCACAAAACCTCTTAGAGTGAGAAAGTTGGATGACTTCAAGTACAATCTCAACCTTGAGAAGTTCCATAGGGTTCAGATTGAGGGGGAGTGCTAGACGTATTAGATAGAGATATGCTTGTCTGTTTAAACATAGTCTATCTCTTCTTCTGCTTAAACTTCTCCCTCAATGTAATCTCTCTTTCTCCCTCTCGTGTACAACTCTCAAGAGTCCCAACAACCTCCCAATCTTGTAAGCCACGGCAATGATTCAATATATATGTGCTGCCCGAGACCAAAGGGTTCTACACTTCCTTACAGTTGGGACATCTTACCTCAAAATGTGGAGCACCTCACGTCACTGGTGAATAGAGGATGCAAGAACATCCGGTCGCTTCCAACACTACCCCAATCTTTCGAGATGTTTTATCTTGTTTGCTGCAATAAAACTGAAATAATTATTTAGTAACATTAATATTCTTGAATAATTATTTAGTAACATTAATATTTCTTGGATAAGTAGTTTGAGCAAAATTCAAAAAAACTAAAATAATTATTTAGTAACACTAATATTCTTGAATAATTATTTAGTAACACTAATATTTCTTGAATAAGTAGTTTGACCACAGTTTGACCAGATTTAACCAAAATTCAAAAAAACTAAAATTTGAGCAAAACTTTTTTTTAGAATTTGAGGATTCTAAAAAATTGCAAAACGACCTATGGCCGTCAAAATCGGATGCAGAGTTTCATGCTGAACATTTTGATATATTATACTTTTTTTCGACATCATATGCAAAAGATGTAGTCGTTTTACTTTTTGATCACACTTTTTTGCAAAACATGTCCATATTTATGTTTTTTAATTTTCCTAACTAGTAGATGTACTAACATAACTACATCTCGAAGTATTTTAATTTTTGAAGTTTTTATCATTTTCTTTTGTTTTTTCCAAAATTGAAATGGCGATACACGCGGGGGGGGGGGGGGGGGGTGTAGAGTTTGAACCCCTATAGTCCCGGTTTGAGACACGAACCGAGACTAAAGTACATCAGTCTAATCTTTAGTCCCGGCTTGAGATACGACCGGGACTAAAGGGCATCGCACCCTTTAGTCCCGGTTCGTGTCTCAAGCCGGGACTAAAGGTCTCATTTGAACCGGGACTAAGGCCTTTCCGCGCCCTAGCCGCTCGAACCGGAACTAATGCTCACATTAGTCCCGGTTCGTAATGCAACCGGGACTAATGTGTACATTGGGAGTGGACGAAAGCCCTGTTTTTTACTAGTGAAATAGAGACTTTTGAAACCGGAAGGTTTAGGGGAAAGATGCGCTAAGTTGCATTCAGTTTTTTTTTTAGACAGAAACAGCTGCATTCACTTCATTATATTGACAGCAATAATACACCACCACCGTCCACCGGTTGCACCTCAGGTGGTTGCTGAACCGTGCGTACAAGATGATGTGACACAACAAGCAGGAGACGTAGTGCATCAACGAGCGTTGCGTTGGTGAGCATTAGTGGTTGGGGCGCGCCATGGCGCGCCGCCTGAGCTGAAGCGACGCGCCCCTTCCACTGTTCTCTTTATACTAACCAATGTGCTTTATGCTCATTTAATGCTACCCGTTCAAAGCAAATTTATGTAGCCCAGCTGCATGCAAGCAATTGCAGCTTGTTTAACATCAATACTGAACAGTTGCAAGTCTTGCTGAACGAACAATCATGTACAACTAGGGAGCTATCCTAGACAATTGATTGTGGCTTATCGATGGGTTACTTGATGTGTTGAAGTTTCTATTGCATTGTTTGAAGTGTCGATTAATCATCCCCGACCGTGTGGTCTTGGTAAGTATGGGTGTTCGATTGTGTCCAACAACACACTGATCATAGGATCGTTGTAGGATGCAGAAGGAGGCCTTGGTTAGATTGGATGGTGTCCCCACCCAAACCATGTGAAATGAAAATGAAAACATGTAATATTGGTAAAATTGACACTAAATTGAAATAGAATTCCAGTTTCATGTGTGGATGTCGGTTGACTTTTTGTGAAGTGGGTCTGTTGTGCGCCTCTAGTTGTGAATTATATGAAACCAATATAGTTTTTTTTCCTATTATTGAAATGAAGTTTGTTGTTTTTTCTGAAAATTTGTGAAACTTCTGAAAAAATTGAAATTGTTGTGGAATGGATCTAAATGTATCTTAACTTGCTTCAGAACACGTTGCAATTTAAGTGACAAAACTGAAAATTCAGTTGGTGGCACTTTCCGAGAATACATCCAAAATTTTGTTTGTTGAATTCTTATGAAATTATTTCATACTAATGAGGCCCAACAAAATTATTTATATTGTGTGTGCAGAAAATGTTGAATACATAGAACATTAGGTTGGGAAGAAATTTTGAAGCAACCCTGGGATACAGCCACAGTAGAAATGAGTTTTTCACCTGGTTGGTCGATATGGCCCCTTTGCACACTTGCTGCTGCTGACTCTTGTTGCCGAGGTTATGCTGCCCAGCCAGATATTGGCGACGTGGCGGTTAGCTGCCTCCGTCAGATGGACACCGTCCCAGTACAAACGAGCTGATGGATCCGGACACGTTGTTGCAGCAGCATCGCCGCATGGAACCGTTGAATTTAATCTGTATCGTCCAGCCCCTCCACAGCACACCGTAAGCACGTCTTGTTCAAAACCTGTGATCATCCATCAGTGTCAACTGTCAACCACCTTTCCGTAATGAAAATTTGTATATGTGCAACTAACACATATTAGATTCTTTTGGTTGAGTTGGCGACAGACCAAACTTGTGAGGCGACTCCACCATGTCCATGATTGGGCCAAAGAAATCGGCGTAGATGATCCTGGCATTCCGGTGCTTGGCCTGAAGCTTGGCTAGCTCAGCCTGCAGCAGCGAGTTGTGGTGCAACCCCAGCTCGTTATATGCTTTCAGACAACCGGTCCTGGAGTCGTATGCTGATGGTGGTGAGGCGTCAGCGAACCTGGTCAGGATCGGCGGTGAGCATCCCGACGGAATCACGCCAGGGACAACCAGGCTTCTCGCGCCATGCATGGTGATGAGCCTCTGCTCACACGAGCAATTAGTTTATCATGGATCCTGCTTGGATCAATCAGTACATGCATCTACTTGATAGCCAGATGGAGTACGTAACGTACCTCGATGGCCTTGGAGATGGTCGCGACGACATCAGGAACGAAGGACCTGACCTCCTGTACCGTTCTCTGTTGGAACGACATGTGATAGTCGTTGACTCCGAACTCGCCCACAAAGAAGAGGGATCTGCCGAACAATTTCTTACACTCTGCATGCGTACAATTTGACTTCTCATCAGCCGCTTACTTGGATAATTAATGATAGCTAGCTACAAGATAACAACGATGGCATTGAATGGTTAAAGTAACCTTGGGCTGTGCGACATAAGGAAGGCTTCATGGACTCAAACCACTCCAGCTGCACGCCTAAGCTGGTGTTCAGCGGGAACTTGCTGGTGGCACTGGGGATACCCCTCTTGTGGAAGAAACCAGCATCGACTGCGGTTGCGGCACCAACGGCGAAGTTGGCGCCTCGCCGGAAGCTACCGTTGTGCGCCAGGTTGGGCGGGACATATGGTAGGCCCAAGTTCTCAGCTGCACCGAGAAAGAACCTATAGTTGTAGGATGGTATGTACGTATTGTAGTTGCTGGCACTGGCCGGCCCAAGAACAGCTGATGTGAGCACGTACCAATGAAGTCGATGATGAGCCGCCCGTCGCCGTTGCGACCAGTGTGGCGGCCGAAAAAGCTGGTGCCATAGGGAGGGCGCGTGACGGGGTCGAAGATGGAGTACCATTTGAAGACGACAGGGTTATTGCCCGTGTCAGCAAAGGAGTCGCCGAAGCTGAAGATGGATTGGTAGCAAGGGACTCCGGACGGGGAAGAGACCGCCAGCGTCGACCATGAGATGAAGACTAGGAAAGCCACGGATACGAGCTTGTGCATCTTGAGTTCTGCACAGGCAATATGGAAAGAGCCCGACGTGGTGGTGCTGGCCCATTTGCTTCCGGGGGCCATATAGAGTCCTAGTCAACTTGGCGGCAAAATGTTCGATGGAATCACGAGCTAGGACCAACTTGTACAGACATCATTGTACAACCCTTACGGCATCCTAATGAATGGCTTCCTATCTGTCTCTCTATTAACATACTTTTTTGCTTGTACTAACTATAAAAGTAATCCAGTTAAACATCGCACATACGGATATTCTAATCGGTGCAGTTGGGGAATGCACGTTAAGTCAAATCCATCGGTAGCTCACGCTATAATATAACATGTTCTTGAGTACATTAAGTCCATTAACAAAAAATGTTCCTTATCAAAACAAAAAGAAGTATACATCAGGACTTGAGCACGTTAAGTCCATTATGTTGGGTACCCCAAATCATAAGTGAAAGTCAGCTCTTGAGTCACGATCTATAGTACCCAAGAAATGTTCCTTTTCCTTAAAAAAAGAAGTATACATCAGGACTTGACTAGAAATTTTACATTCTCTTAGCCTTTGTAGTTTATCAAGGTAAAATAAAAATGGCATATCACGTAAACCCTTATGGATTTCAAGTGGCGTACTCGTTCATTGTCATAGGCACCAGTAACAAATTCATTAATATTAGAAGATCAAGGATAAAATTTAGAGTATCAAGTTAAATTGAAAAACCGAAGAGCCAACCCTCGTTCTTGCAACACCAATATTTTCTTGCACTATTTACAGTACAAATCACGTACAAAATACATTGCCCAAAACCAAGGTGACCTAATATATAATTATGGACAATTATTATAGGGTTATGTAGACGAAGAAGGTGCAGCGGCAGGGTTTCATCCTCCTTTTCGAGGAACAAATACATGAGGTTAGAAATGAGTAATAAATCTGCACATTCACCTTTCGAAACATTGAATATCATATTTTAGTCGTTCCAATAGAGGCAAATAAACTCCGAAAAGCAGAACTAAGCATGTCCATCACACTAAAAAAATGTTTTCATAACCTATTTGATATATTTCATAAAACAAATAGCAACAACATGGATTCATGTGCTATGGGGCAGGTGGTGCATGATCCTTCAAGTCGTGGAAAATTCCAAGTCAACTGAGGCAATAGGTATTCTTTTGCATCCTTTTGCTTGGCAGATTAAACTCAAGAAGTCTTCTTTTGATGAAATCATTGCATTTCCGAAGCTACAATTATGTAATGTGTTATGATAACGTGTAAGGAAATCTTCTTTGAAGAAAATCCTTTATGCAATTTGGTTGACGAGTACTATGCTGTGCACTTACTCTGGGACTGCAATTTTGCTCCAGGCCGCCGGAACTCCATGTTGCATGGAGAACACAGACATGATGAGTGCCTTTTATCCTGCCAAGCACTGCCTTGCGTTATTCCCATGGACATCTTAAATATGGGTTGTTAGAATATCAAGACCCAAAGAAATAATAAGATTTTGGAATCACAAACATTTGCTAATAATCAGGGACAGGAAAAGGAACAAATATCTGGGTCCTTGCGTTATTCTCTGTTCTTTTCGTTCTTTTTTTATCTAATTATTTTGCTGCAGTAAAAATTTACACAATAGGGCCTAGCCTTACAGTGTTTCTAGGTAAAAAACAACCTGCAAGATGTCTAGTAATCCCACAAAAACGAGAAAGAATGCTCGAGGAAGGAGGGGGGTGAACAAGAAATATCCCTACCAAAAGGAAAACCTTCAAGTCATAGCAAAACATGTACGAAGTCATGCCTCAAGTCATACCTGTGGACAAATGTCATAGCTTCCGTATGTTCGTTTAATTGACGATGTATCAGGTTTTTATTGATTTTGAAGAACAATACAACTGATCACACACACAAAGATATCCCCCGCAAAACAAAACAAAAAGACACACAAAGATATAACACATGCATTGTTGATAGGCTTGTACTTCGTCCGTTTTGATAAACATGGTACCCTCATGGCTGCCCACTGATTGAAGTTGCCTCGTCCCTAACTTTTGAGTGAGTTTATCTTGACCAGCCAACGGCCTGCGATGTATCTGTTAGCCGCCTCGGTCAGATGAACGCCAGCCCAGTACAGACGAGCAGACGGATCAACGCATGTTGTTGCAGCTGCATCGCCACATTGAACCGACGCATTGTACATGTACCTTCCAGGTCCTCCACAGCACACAGAAAGTACATCTTCAAAACCTGCAATCATTCATAGCCATCAAAGTCAACACATTCATTCTCCACTAAGTTCCTGTACCGCGTGATCTTGCCGACTCCGGGTCCCAATGAACTTACGGTACTATGGGAGATCAAGTTACCATTTAAGATACATATCTTCTTGTGGCACTAGTAGAAGACGGGCCTTTAGTCCCGGTTCTAGAGGGTCTTTAGTCCCGGTTCTGGAATCAGGACTAAAGGGTCGGGACTAAAGCCCAAAACCTTTAATCCCGGTTGGCTTACGAACCGGGACTAAAGGAGCTCCACGAACCGGTAACACCAACCGGGACTAAAGGAATTTATTTTGAAAATTTTGTTTTTTTGAATTTGTTTGAAAAACAATTTGAATTTTTTTCCCATTTTTAAATTTCTGAATTATTTGACAATTTAATCTCTAATCACCCCTCATCACTGCTCAAGTATGGACCGCTCATCCAAAATCGTCTAACTTCCCGGCTGGTCACCCATACTCTCACTACCCCAGCCTAAGCACACTTAACTTCCAAGTTCTATTCCCCCTAGTTTCCAAGTCTGGACTTGTTGTTTTCCTGACAATAGTAAGCTGTCAATCCTATTAACCCTTAGGAGTTGAACTTGAGCATGAAGCACCAATTGAGTTTGAAACTATTATAATAAACCAAAAATTTGCAAAACGGCCTATGACCGTCGAAATCGGAACCGATTTTTCGTGCTGAACATTTTGATATATTATACGTTTTTTTCCGACATCGTATGCAAAAGTTATAGCCGTTTTACTTTTTCATAACACTTTTTTTGCAAAACATGTCGAAATTTATGTTTTTTAATTTCCCTAACTAGTAGATGTAGTAACATAACTATATCTCGAAGGATTTTAATTTTTGAAGTTTTTATCATTTTATTATGTTTTTTTCAAAACTGAAATGACGATACGGGGTTGGGGGGTTGAAAATTGCAGAACCCCTTTAGTCCGGGATGGTGTCCATCCAATGCTACCGTCTACTACATCTGGTAGCACCGTCCCAGCCAGAGTCACAACTAAGGTTAACCAAGCCAGAGTCACGTTCTATTAAAGTGGCAAAAGGAATTACTTTTTACTATAGCAAAACTAGTTTTATCAACTGTTATTAAAGGCTAAACAAATATTAATACAAAATAGTAGCAAAATAAATATTAATTAATTATAAAAAATATCTACTGTTGTCTAACCGAAGCATACTACAACATGTTAAAATCTACAGAAAGAACTAACTAAAAATAATTGAGAACAACAATTAAAGGACTAAAACAACTATATAATCAAAACAGTACTGTTTTAATTAAAATCCTAATTTAAATTATTCTAAAAATAACCAAATAAATCTTACTGTGACAACAATCTAACATGTGAGTAGGAGCAAAAAGAATTAAATTAAAAACTATTTTTAAACTCAAATTATTCACAATCTAGGGTTTGAAGCAAATTTGAACGAATTCATATTTAAATCATTCAAATTGAAAACTAATGGCACAAACAAAAACTAGACAAAATTTTGAATCTAATGCAAAAAGAATCACTCAAAAATATCAAATATCCTAAAAGATATAAGCAATTCAAAACAGAAACTAAAAAACAAAAAACTAAAAACAAATTTCAGAACCACTTTAGTCGCGGTTGGAGCTACCAACCGGGACTAAAGCCTCAACCCCTTTAGTCCCGGTTGGTGGCTCGAACCGGGACTAATGGTCTAATCTGTAGTCCCAGTTGGAGACACCAACCGGGATTAAAGGGCATCGCACCCTTTAGTCCTGGTTGGTGTCTCAAACCGGGACTAAAGGTCCCATTTCAACTGAGACTAATGCCTGCCCGACGCACTAACCACTCGAACCGGGACTAGTGCTCACATTAGTCCCGGTTCGTAATGCAACCGGGACTAATGTGTAGATTGAGCTTCAACCAAAGCCTTGTTTTCTACTAGTGCGGCAATGGGTTTCTGGTCGCCTGCCTTCGGGCACAGAGGTCCAGAAGCGCAATGGTCCGGGTGATGGCCTTTGCCCCTTATGTGGAGTTCCGGATGACTCCAACCACATCTTCTTGTGGTGCCCGGCGGTGCGATTCCTATGGAGTGGCTTCCGGGATGTCGTGGATGGGACATGGTGCCATGATAATCTCCCAGGCTTGTTCAGGGAGGTCCTAGATCCCCCCCCATTAGTAGGCCCTCCCTTTGGGTAGGAGTGGGTACCCTGGCATGGACCCTCTGGAATTGCCGTAATAAACTGGTGATCGAGCACGTGATTCCTTGTCGTGTCACTGATGCCATCTTTAAAATGTGTGGATTTCTACAGCTCTAGAGACCGCTTGGTAAGCGACGTGATCGTGGCTTCACTGACTCCATCGTCGCAGGTCTTCGCTCTTCTGCAGCCGCGATGGCCCCGCCATCACCACCCCCACCACCGGAGCCTGATTAGAGTTGCCTTTTTCTTGTCTTTGGGGCTTGTTTGGCTGTGCCCCCAGCCGGACCTCGTTTATTTGTTATCTGTACCCTCTACCTATACTCTCATGTTGTTGGATGTTGTGCTTTATAATATAAAGCGCGGGAAACCCTTTTTCGTAGTAGTAGTAGTAAAAGAAAAACACGAGTGGTCCAAGAGAACCATAAAAATGAATGGAACGGCTAAGCTACGTACGCCCGTTGCCTGGAAGCTACGTACTATAGCTCGATGGAATTGCTACAAGTCTCTCTGTAACCAAAAGTCTTGCTCGCCTATCTATATACTTCAGATGCAGAGCCCGGGGGCAAGCCTCCTTTTCCAAAATCTATATACTTCCGCCTAGATTTCACGCTCACTGCCTCTCCGGTCTCTCATCTCACTCTCGCCGTTGGCCCGCGCATCAGGGCCTGGCTTCCACGCTGAATCTTCTGTGCGGACTGTCCACGCGTTCTTCTATCACAACGTACCAAGACGTCCAACGTAGCTAACGACCAAACCAGCAATCAATCGCGTACAATAATACATCAAGCAAGTGGTGAAGCGATCGAGGACCGATTCCACTGCACTGCAGGGAGGATGACACTTCGTGAAGGAAGGATTGGTACTCGCTTCGTCCGAAAATACTTGTCATCAAAATGGATAAAAAAGAATGTATCTAGAATTAAAATACATCTAGATACATCTTCTTTTATCCATTTGATGACAAGTATTTCTGGACGGAGAGAGTAGCTAATTAAGGGCATCATCTGCAACCCCACCCCTCTTCACTTTTCTGCTGCCTAAACAGACGTTGAATGGGTTCTCTGAAACTGCTCAGCTGTAGCAACTCATGCACTAAGCTCAGATTATTATTTTCTGGAAATGGAAATTCGAGTACCTAATTTATGTAGCTTTCGCTGGTCTTTAATTTGCTCTGCAGTCTTCTTATTTGATGCCAACTTGTGATGGAGAAACGAGTGGCCACCAGAGGACACGACTCATGCTGAGGTCTTTGTATTTGGTTTATCCTTTCAACTTCTTCCCCGTATTTCATTTCATTTCATACTACTGTATATCCGTGCTTCCTGGTATTTACTCGGATGTTGAGCTGTTCAACGGATGCTTCCGTGTTTGATCCTGCCACTTGCGCGCCCTTGCTTGGAAATGCTGTCCATGCTGATAAGGCTTCATTTTTGTCCAAGTAAATAGCAGGCCATTCCAACTGCTAGTCGGCCTCCTCCCCACCATTGCTCTAACGCCAGGAGCTCTGTACTCCAACCATAAAGATAGCTAGCTCCTCGCTGCCGGCCGCCCGCAACATCGCCGGGTAGGCACAAGAAGTGGAGAAGCAGATCGACAAGCAGCGAGCAGAAGAAGATATTGGTACGTAGCTAAAGATCACCTCTTTTTCCAAACCTCTATTCTGTCTGTCTCTGCCTTGCTTGCTGTGTCTTGTAAAATGATTCCTTAAATCTTATGTTCCAGCAAGAAGGTTCTTCCTAGAAAATCCATAGCATTCCATGGCTACTGCTTGGGACGTTGCCTCTGTTGGTTGGTCCATGGTCGTGTTGGGCTGGTTGGTGTCGCCTGTCATCACCTTGATCCTGCCCAAGATCCTTTCCCGCCTGGGTTTCGATGCGGCACAGAAGCTCCAGGGGCTAGTGATCAGCATCATGCCCGAGATGGAGAACACGCTGCGGGCCGTAGATCAGGAGAGGATGATGCTGAGAGGAAAGAAATCAAACTCCGATGTGGCCGCACTGGACAAGATGGCCGCCATGCTGAGGCACGCTCGGGAGGATGCAGAGGACATCTTCGATGATGCTCATGAGAAGATCTGCGTCGGAGACTTCCTCGACGGCGTCGTGCAATCCTTCCTCGACGGGATTGCACGCATCATTCGGAGCAGATGGGCTCGGCTAATGCAGTGGGCACGGAGGAGCTCTTTGTGTCGTTTCCTTGAGCGCTTCCGGTGAGGCCGTCACTATCGGTGTTGCCGCCTCAAATGAGCCCGGTCATGTGACTATAAATGTTGCGGCGCCCTCCGGCGGCGAGTCTATTCCGGTAACTACCAGTGCTGCAGCCTCACACGAACCAACAGCTCCATCCTCCGATTCCTTGGGGCGGTGTCTCTCTTGCTTTTCCAGCTCCTTCAACTTCGTCAAGTACTATTGTACATCCAGCTTCAACTGGTTACGCTTTTACCGAGATTGGTCCTATGAGGTGGTTGGTGTCACAACTTATCAGGTACATCCAATTTCGTCGCCCACTCCTCATCTTATATATATGTACTCTATATACATGTAAAAGCTCTCCGTCCATGTGTTAAGAAAGATTCTTTTCTGAACTTTATGTGTCATGCATCGTACTACAATATCTTTCTAATCCGTTACTATGATAATGAGAGTAATACTAATTATCTTATTTGACATCAGTCATTGAGGTCAACAAAGAAAACCTGTATTTGAAAAAAAAATGTGATCCATACGATAGATGGACAATATAGTTATCATTATCATATTTCCCTTGTTTATTATTTACACTTTAATACTATTTTATTTACTTGTGGTCAGTTTTTTGTACCAGTCATTTTTGTAATTGCTTGGCGATTTTTGTTCCACCAGTGATATATAATTTGTTTTGTATTATGGTCACCTATTTCTAATAGATAGAATAGACATGTGACAGACATACCCATTTGAGATTTTGCATCTTGCAGGAGAATGCCACTGCATTGGATGTTGTCCTTACTGCTATCTCAAGATGGAACTTGAATAAAAGAATAGAGAAGGTACAAAGTACCATCAGCGAAGTGACGAAGTCACCGCTCTTGGGCACGGCAAGCAAGAGTGCACCAGACGATATTGCTAACAAGAATAGGAGTAGAATTAGAACTGCTAGCAAGCGGAAGGTATTTGGTCGAGAGGGGCTGCGTGATCATATCATGGTAAGGCTTCGTGAGATACCAGAGCATGATGCAGCAAGCTCAAGTGCTGATCCATGTTACTCAGTGATTGGTATATATGGTGTTGCTGGGTCTGGGAAGACCACGTTTGCAGGATATATTCAAGATTACATAAAGGAGGAATGCAAGGATGAGAAACTTTTCGACACCATCATGTGCATTCATGTGACTGAAACTTTCAGTGTGGATGATATATTTCATGAAATTCTGAAGTATATTACCGGAGATAGTCACTCCAATATTTCAGATCGTGGGGCTCTAGATAAGAAGTTGAAGGAAGCATTGTGTGGCAAACGTTTCTTCTTGATATTGGATGATCTCTGGGTGAAAAACAAGAATGACCAACACCTAGAGGAGCTAATCTCTCCACTCAATGTTGGGCTGAAAGGAAGCAAAATCCTGGTGACGGCTCGAACAAAAGAAGCAGCTGGAGCTCTGGGTGCCGATAAATTTATTGAAATGCCTGATTTGGATGAGGATCAGTACTTGGCGATGTTTATGCATTATGCGCTAAGTGATACAAGAGTTGCCCTTCAAGAATTTGAACAAGTTGGGAGAGAGATTGCCAAAAAACTACACCGATCACCTATTGCAGCAGTAACAGTTGCAGGACGGCTTGGGGCAAACCCAAATATCAGTTTTTGGAAAAATGTTGCAAAGCTTGACATGTTGAATTACACCATGGATGCTCTTTGGTGGAGCTATCAGCAGCTTGATCCGGACATTAGGCGATGCTTTGAATTCTGCAGTATTTTCCCCAGAAAATTCAAACTGGAAAAAGACCAATTAGTCCGCCTGTGGACAGCACAAGGATTTGTAAAGACCAGTTGTGCAACGGAGGAGATGGAAGATGTTGCCGAGGGCTACATTCAAGAGTTAGTGTCATGCTCATTTCTGCAAGAAAAAGGAACTGGTTCTGGCGTTGATCATTTTACAATTCATGATCTGTTGCATGATTTATTAGTCAAGGTTGCTGGAAATGATTGCTTCAGAATCGAGAATAGATGGAGTAAACAAGGAGAATGCCAAGAAGATGTCCCTCGAGATGTCCGTCATCTTTTTGTTCAGAAGTATGATGGGGAATTGATTACCAGGAAGATCCTTGGATTGGAAAATTTACGCACTCTCATTATTTGTGTGGTCGAAGAGAATAGACCAGTTGAGGAAAAGGTCATTGAGAGTATGTGCGTGAGGCTGCTGAAGTTGCGGGTACTGGCCATTGCTTTCAACAAAAAATGCCGTTCAACCAGCAATCCCAGTGATAAGTTCTTGGTCCCAGAATCCATTACTCAGTTAAAGCACCTCCGCTATCTAGCTTTCCGGAAAAGTGACAACTGCAAGGTTATTTTGCCAAGTGCACTAGCTAAACTTCTCCATATCCAGCTGCTAGATTTTGGTCTTGGCAAAATTTCGGATTTTACCTGTGCTGCTGACCTTATCAACTTGCGGCACATATTCTGCTGGGATGTGAGCTTTCCTAACATAGGCACGCTGAGCTCACTTCAAAGAATACCCTTCTTCAGGCTAAGGAATGACCTTATCAACTTAGGAAGCCAATCTAGCTGCCAAGGAAAGGCTCACGGAACTGATACTATGTTTTTTGACTTCCCATACACGGGGCAATGGCAATGCGGAAGTTGCAGCAGAGGTGCTTGAGGGCCTGTGCCCTCCCGTGGGGCTAGAAGCACTGCTCATCTATGACTACAACGGCTCAAGGTACCCAGATTGGATGGTGGGTAAGCTGACCGGTGGCCCAAAGAACCTGAAACTACTTGAAATCTATGGCTGCAGCCGACTGGGACCTGGCCCTCAACTTGAGGCTTTCCCTCATCTTCGTATGCTCAACCTTGAGGACTGCAGCTGGGACGCCTTACCAGGCAACTTGGAGCACCTCACTTCGCTCAAGGCACTGAAGATCGAGCATTGCATGAATATCCGGTCGCTTCCGACACTGCCCCAGTCTCTGAAGCTGTTCATACTTCGGTGCTGCGATGTTGAGCTCATGAAGAGTTGTGAAACAGAAGGAGATCCAAACTGGCATAAGATAAAGCACATCCCCGATAAAATGGTTTCAGGCCAACCTATAAGACCGTAATCCCCACTGCTGCCTTGTTTTCCCGTAACTATTACAGTCCCTTGCTAACTCTGCTTATGTTTGCTCAGCACAGCATCTACCACATCAGTAGAATGTTCCGAGTGTCGGCCCCAGTCCCGACGCTGAGTACTTCCGGTGACGGCGACACGACCGACGAACGAAGATGACGAACAAAGCTCGCTGACGAGCTCGACGAAGTCGTCACTAGTAGAAAAAGGGTCAAATGTGACACACATTAGTCCCGGTTTGCATTTTAGCCGACACTAATGTGTCCATTAGTGCCGGTTCAAATGGCTAGGCGGGAGGAGACCTTTAGTACCGGTTCATGCCACGAACCGGTACTAAAGATGCTGGGCCCGGCCGTCATCTTTAGTACCGGTTCGTGGGACGAACCGGTAGTAAAGAGGTTGTGGCAGGCTGTTTTTAGTCCCACCTCGCTCCCCTAGCAAGATTTTTACCACCTTAAATATGTTACTTCTCAAACTATCACAAGCATTTGGTCTTCATTGAACTCTATGTGTATAATTTGTGAACTCAATATGAGAATTCACCGGTTTCTAAACCGTTGAGGACTCATATTGACAATTCAGATTGTACACAAAAAGATCATTGATAATCAATGTATTTTTTATGTATATTTTTACATGTTTTCTCAAACTATCACAAGCATTTGGTCTTCATTGAACTCTATGTGTATAATTTGTGAACTCAATATGAGAATTCACCGGTTTCTAAACCGTTGAGGACTCATATTGACAATTCAGATTGTACACAAAAAGATCATTGATAATCAATGTATTTTTTATGTATATTTTTACATGTTTACGCCCTCACTCTCTCCACTCACTCGGTCTCCCCCTCAATCCCCCACGCCGGTCCTCCCCCGTCGGCCGCCACTCACTTCAAAACTGGACGCACTTCGTGTATAAACTGGACAATCTCTTTCGGAGTATCAGGGTTTTGGACGAGAACTCATCTGTTACACGGGCACTTCATTTTTTTTAAACTTATTTAAAATCCAGACTTTTTTTGAGCCGGCATTATGCAGCATTCAAAGCGACGTCATCAATTTCCAACACGTTCTGACATCATTTGCTGTTTTTCAGTCACCGATTTGTTTAAAGAGCTAAATGATCGTGAAACAGTAAATCACAACAAAATGAACTCTGAAAATGTTGAAATTGGCATGGTATCATCATTTCACCCGCATAGCATGTGCGAAAGAGTAGAGAGGGTCACGGCAAAAACTGGACGCACTTCGTGTACAAACTGGACAATCTCTTTCGGAGTATCGACGAGAACTCATCTGTTACACGGGCACTTCAATGTTTTTTAAACTTATTTGAACTCCAGACTTTTTTTGCGTTCAGTATGCAGCATTCAAAGCGACATCATCATTTACCAATTTGTTTAGAGAGCTAAAACAAAAATATTCACAAAGAAACTAAATACAGCAAAAAAAACTATTCGGAAATAAATAGAAGAAAATAAATAAAGCAGAAAAGAAAAAACTATATAAAAAATTACTCAAAAATAAATAGAAGAAAATAAATAATGCAGAAAAGAAAAAAACTATATAAAAAATTGTTGGGGCGCTGTCCAGTGGGCCTACCAAACCTAGGGTGTGCAAATTCAGGCCCAGAAGGGCCGGCGAGCTCACAGGACAGCGCGCCCTAGTTAGGCCCAGAAGCCTGCTATATAGAGGAGTTCGAAGGAGCAGCCGCGGCTGGGTTTATAAACCAGTGCGGCTGCCCTTCGCTCGGCGAGGTGGGACTAAACATGGTGCACCGCGGGTGGCAGCGCACAACCATTAGTACCGGTTGGTGGCTCCAACCTGTACTAATGGGTGGGCCTTTGGTACCGGTTGGTGTAACGAACCGGTACTAAAGGCGGCCGTTTCCCGCCGCTTGACCTGGCCAAAATTGGCCTTTAGTACCGGTTTACCGGTTGGTGGCTCGAACCGGTACTAAAGGCCCCTCCTATATATATGGCACTTACGAAAAATTCAGTTTCATCGACCACACTTCTTCTCTTCTTCGCGCGACATCGCCGCCGCCGCCGCGCCGTCGCCCATCGCGCGCCGCCCTTGCCGCCCTCGCCGGCCCCGCCGCCCGTCGTCGCCGTCTCGATCGCGCCGTCGCCCCCGGCCCGCCGCCCGCCATCGCGCCGTCCCCGTCGCGTCGCCGTCTCGCGCCGCCGCCCGTACGCTGCCGCCCCCCGCTCGTACACACACACACATACACACATAGAGAGAGACACACACACACATATATATTTTTTTTACTTATTTTCTGTTTTCTATTGTTTAGATTAATGTTAGATGAATTACGTAGATAAGAATGTTAGGATGTTAATGTTAGATGAATTAGATAGAAAAATTGTTAAATATTAATGTCAATTGTTAGCTAGATGAATTAGCTAGATATTAATTAGGTATATATATGAGATTTGAACTAGTTGAATTAATATTACTACTTTATTTTTAGTCAGAAAATTAATAGAACTAGTTTATTTTTAATAAGAAAATTTAGGTATATGAGATTATTTGAACTAGTTTAATTAATATAACTAGTTTATTTTTAGTAAATGCTTAGTAGGACTAGTTGAATTAATAGAACTAGTTTATTTTTAGTAAGAAATTTAGGTATATGAGATTTGATGATCTAATTAAAATATTACTATATATAGTTACTTTATATATTTTAGTAAGTAAATTAATAGAAGTAGTTTGTTTTTAGTAAATTCCTAGTTGAATTAGTTGAATTAATAGAACTAGTTTATTTTAGTAAGAAAATTAATAGAACAAGTTTATTTTTAGTAAATGCTTAGTTGAATTTGTTGAATTAATAGAACTAGTTGAATTAATAGAAGTAGTTGAATTAGTTGAATTAATAGAATTACTAAGTTTTTAATGTTTCACATATATGAACATAGGAAATGTCGTCTAACGATGAAAAAGATTTCATTATGTGCGAATACTGTGAAGACCAGCGCGGCCTGTGCAACAGAAATTTCCTTGTTGATGATAGGCGATTCAGCATCAAGCTGGATGAGACCTTCGAATTCGATACAGTAAGTCACAACGACAAATCTTTTTTCGTAATTAAGCATGACTTATATATTCTTCATTTGCTTCAACTTATAATTTTTAATTTTCACTATTCTACTAGTGTATCCCCTGCCATGCAAGAATTTTTGTATTGGATAAGATATGTTTCAGTGCTATGGAAACTATGAAGGTAAAGAGAGTTTACCTGAAAACCGAGCATGGTTATACTTTCAACATCACGAGGGCTGGATGGGATGGGATGGGATGGGATGGATGGAATGGGTATATTGTTGAAAAGATGGAATGGGAGGACGTGCGCGTGCGTGCTACTGTAGCAAGCAAGTTTTTTCACTCAAAAAAAATAAAGAAAAAAAACGCCCGCATGGATGATCCTTGGGAGCGATAAAAGAAAGAGTCAATTACACCACAGGTGCCTCAACTTGGCGACAAAAGTCAGTTTGATGCTAAAACTTGCGGCATACATTGAATCGGTGACAGAACTTGGTTGGGCGTGCATCTACGGTGCTAACTACGCTTGTATACGTGTAGGGTGCTGATGTGGTGCGCCAGCATGGCACAGGGCCGACCCATCAGTGAATAGGAGGCAGGGATGAGGGCATGTGACCTGTTTTTTTTTTTGTCACGATACATTACAAGGAGGAAGATAATATGCAAAATATTGCGCCGCCGTGGTTCTAACAGAAGACATGCAAGACTACAGCCGGCCGGGCTAGCGAAGTGATCAAGTACCATTTGATGCACGCACATAAGTCTTAAATGGGCTGCTGTCACGGCGGTCCATTTTTCACATGTTAGCTATTTTATCTTACTTAGAAATTTTTAAATTATAAATAATATCACTGCCAATGAAATAAACTATTTTAAGTAATGTTCACAAAATTATAAAGAATATACTTATTTAAGCTAATGTTCATACAATTCTAAAATATGTTCTTATTTGAAATATTGTTCACGTAATTCAAAAAATACACATGACTATTTAACAATGCGTACATAACCAAATAAATATTATTCATCAAATTACATAAATATTATTAATGTATTCAGAAAAAGATTCATGTATTTTTAGGCTATATTCATGTATTCGCATTAAGAGAAATATTATTATTCAAAATAATGTTCAAGTAATTGTACAAATTATTAATGTATAATTTTAAAAACAAAATTAAAATAACAAATATAAATAGTATATAGTGTGAAAAATGGACCCATGTGTGATGGACATCACGTAAAATAGTTTAATTTTTAGGGGAACAGCACGTAAGAGTTTTTTCTTTTAGGGGAACAGCGCGTAAGAGTTGGTGTGATGGCTAGCATGGTCATGTTTAAATGATTAGTTCGTGCGTATTAATTTCTCTTCGTATTGTTTCCTGACGGGTGGGTCCCAAGGGTCATAGAGACACGTCTGAGGAGATTTTTTAAAAAACAAAAGAATTCCATGGGCTTTTTCGTGACAAAAAATAATTGTAAGGTGTTTTCTGCCAAAAAAGGCCACATGCCCTCGTCCCCGCCTCCCAGTCACTGTCAGGTGGGCCCGCGCCATGCTGGCATGCCACATCAACACCTTGTACGTATACAAACATGATGAGCACTGTAGATGCACGCCCAAGTCAAATTCTGTCACTGGTTCAATGTATGCCGCAAGTTCAGGCATCCTGTGGTGTAATTGACTCTAAAAGAAAAGGATTCGAGAATTGAATGGGGCGGGATACGCGAAGCGATAATGGCGAATGGATGGACTTTGGAAACGTAACCAAGAAAAGGCACATCGCGACATGCATGCACGTAGGTTGGTTCGATCGCCCAGGTTATAGACGACCACAACCCCCAAGTGTCGGTTGGCCACTCAAGTGTTCCACCGCCCAAGTTATAGACGACCACAACCCTCTCTTCAGCGTGGTTCCACTCCTTGGTGATGCTGTAAGCCATCGCCGCTGCGGTTGGTTCGTTGATAATGCGCATGACGTTGAGGCCGGCGAGCACCATGGCCGAGATCTCCTCCGGCCACTACTTTGCATCGCCCTGCACCGACTCATAATAAGAGAAACTCCGGCCGATGAGCCGCTTCACATCTACATGCATGCATGCCGCTTATTAGTACCAGGCCGGATATCTTGTTATTACTAACAAATCAGATTAAATTAAACTATACGGCCATCACTTCTGCCAACAAGCTAACATAAATTTACTTCAGTCCCGGTACATCACAAGCACACTCAATAAATAGCCGTAATTATTCAGATTTAATGGTACTTTCTTGACAGAGAAACAGTAATCCAAGTGCATGCAATGGTTGGATCAGTCGCTACACCGTATGATTTGTTACAAAATACCATCCATGTACTAGCTACAGTTTTGAACTAATGCGGAAATTCCATCTGGTAAGCTCTTGGTTGTGTCTGCATGGGCCACAGGCATCCTCCTCGATCAGTTCTTTGCTAGTAGAATCAAAGATCGGTCCATTGTTGAAACATTGTAAGATTTTGATCATATATTCCATCAACTCAGGTTATTCCTCTTCTATGGACAGCACTTCGGGACCTGCACCCACCAAACAACGCATTAGTTAGCTCCCGTACAAATGAATTAAGTTGTATCTTTTGATTTCTAGTTTCTCTCTACCTTTTTTGAAATTTGTCAGAAATATCTAAGTTCTTATGAGTAACCATTTTGAATTCTACAATAATTCATCCAACAGCCTCGCTATGAGTAAAATAACTTAATCTACAAACCCCTAGTTTTACAACACTTTATAAGGAATTTTTTTTATATTTTTCTACAATAGTTTAGTATCCAAGCATTTACGGCACCTTAATCAGAGATTTACTATATGTCTACCAATGAAATAATAGAGACAGATATTCACTTAAACTGAATGCAATGCCTCAATAGGATTCGGTGCCATACCAAGTGCCCAGTTTAAACTTAGCAACAAGTCAGAGGCCAAACACTCGCCCACCTGGAATAAAGAGGAACTATCAGCAGCAAACATTTCTATTTTATTATTCCCTCCATTGCATAATTCTTGTCGTGGATTTAGTTCGAATGCACGACAAGAATTATGGAACGGTGGAAGTAACAAATAAAAAGACAATAAGTAAAACTAAATGAAATAGAAAAAAGGTTTATTTTACAACCCTCAACTAAGCACAACGTTTAATTTACCAACTTCAATAGTGGTTAGAATATACCCTAAACTATTGAAACTGTTTACTCTACCCCCCCCCCCCCCCCCGCGTTACACAGTTATATGGTGGTTTGCTGTCGTGGAATTCCAGTTGACCAGTCAATGGTGATGTGGCCTTACAGTAAGCATAATTTAATGAAAGGAAATAAAAACGGCCGGACCAACATGTCAGTTTAATATGCTAACAGGGGATTACCCTAACCCAATCAATCCAAGGATGGGCCCCCGTCGGTGTCTCACCGGCGCTTTGAACACCAGCGATCGTGCACACGGAGGCGGCGCCCGGGACAGCATAGGAGCACCCGAGGCAGCGGCACGAGCTGGCGGGAGAGCATGCTACATCGTCCAGTGTCCGAGCAAACACCAGGCGCTCACCTAGACCATGTCCGCATGGTCTGCAATGTAGGGGAAACTCCGGGACGAGGACATGGTTGACCAAGGCGGCTGGCGGAGCGAGGCATTACCGCCACAGGGAGGTGTGCTAGGGGTCGCAGAGCCTCGGCGGTACGACGGTAGAAGCTTCATTACGGCTCCACAAAGCCTAAGAGGTTGGTGGAGCAGGCCAGGATGCGCCAGAGCAGGAGATTACATGGCGGCGGTCACTAGGGACGCAGATTTGTAGAGCACTTGCACCCAGGCCCTGCTATTCTGACTCTTCAATATTGCTTTAAGATTTGTGCAAGACAACTAACTTCTTATATGAAATTTTCGCTTTTTCGTTTCTCTCATATAGAATATGTTATGAACTTCACACTTTGCAGCGCAGCGAAACTTACTAACTAGAATGTGGGATAAAACTTTCTGAATTTTTCGTCCAACATAAATACTAAAAAATATATATTTTAATCAAATGAAACTTATTTTGTATATTTATGTTGGACGGAAAAATCTAAAAAATTTATCCTAGATTCTAGCTAGAAAGTTTTACTGCTCTGCAA
Source organism: Triticum aestivum (assembly GCF_018294505.1). Lineage (NCBI taxonomy): Eukaryota > Viridiplantae > Streptophyta > Magnoliopsida > Poales > Poaceae > Triticum > Triticum aestivum. The sequence continues at coordinate 437,405 of NC_057796.1, read as the reverse complement.
AGGTTTGAATTTGAAGACACGTTCTATGTGAGAGAGAAAAAAAGAGAAATGTACTTACACGGATCTTGATGCGAAGAATGGATGGCTAGATAAGAGGGGCCTGGGTGCTGGTGCTCTAAGATATATTTTCACGGTCACTAGCCGGAGGTGGAGAGCCTCCGAGGTCGATTCCTTCCATCCTAGAGCTCCTAGAGACGAACCGATTCTACTAGACAATATTTTGTGGCGTATAGCGGATGTTGGCCGCGCAAAGGACGGGCAACGGCTGCACTTGGCAGCTCTGGACGTCTAGATGGGACGCATGCAGCGCACGCGAAGCCCCACGTCCCTGCCGCTCGCCTTCGCGTGCTTCCCTTCCTCCAGCACCGCCGTTCATCAGTCGCCAGGAAGCAAGTTGTCGTTTCATTGGAGACTGCTGCTCACGCGCTGGCTTTGCGGCCGCATGCATTTTAAATTCTCTAGACTATGAAGCTGCGCGGAGTGAACTAGTAGTACTTGAAGCGCCAAATTCCAGAATGGAGTAGGAGTCAATACTATACAAGTAGTAAAGTGTAAAGAGCAGACAAGTAACTATAGTTAAGTTACTGTGAACAAAGGGGAATCAGCATGGAGTTACCTGCTTCACCGTCAGTATGGGCTTGTTGGGATTAATATCAAGCTCTTTCTCAAGTGCATTGGTCAGTTCATCCTCACTACCACCACTACGAGCAACCACATAGACATGCTCAACCGAAGACAGGTTCTCTAGCCCAAACTGAAAATCACCAAATTGGTGTTTTGTTTTCTCAACATACAAATCTAACTCCAGGATTTGGAGCTTTTGCAAGGTTCCCTGTGCAAACATGAAGACAGTGGCTTCTATACTCTTTATACTGAACCTTGTCAGAGACTGGAAGGGACAACCATTGCCAATGACTAGCCTTTTATATGTGACTTTTCCCTGATACACTACAAATAGAGAGAGATCACGCAGAGATGGCATGCTACCAAGTATTTGGAGGTCTTCCTCTCTCAGTTCTCTTAATGTGATTGCAAGGGAAGAGAGGGAGGGCAAGGTGGACATTGCTTTTAGAAGCAATGTAGAGACCATATTAATACCCATGTCAACGAACACCAGCTGTCTTAGCTGAACAAAGGTTGATGGCAATTTTTTCATGGGGGACCTTATGTCTAGCACTTGCAGAAGCTGTAGATTGCTCATCTCTTTCGGGACCTCAGTGATAGATGTCCCTTGTAGACTCAGATACCTCAGGTGAAATAAATTGCAAATATCCTTCAAATGATGATTACCCACGTCAGTACAACCACTTAAATCCAATGCACGTAGGACAAGAAAACCTGAAAGTGCTGACAATAAACTGAGGTCTTTACTGAACACAGTAAGTGATCTCACATGGGACAAGCTGCTCATGGTTGGCATTGGCTGGACATCCTCTTCATTACTGGTTTGGAGAGACAGTCGACGGATCTTACCTGGCAGTGACCTGGTATGCTGACCACCCAATGTAACGAGAAAGTTCTCCTCATTTGACAAGGAAGTGATAAGGTCAAGCACCATGTCATGTACACGGACAGAGCTCGCCTTATTAGCAATATTGATATCCATTGGTTGGACCAAGCTTTTGTTAATGAGCTCAGCAATGTAATCCTCTCCTACTTCATACAAGCTCTTCCCCTGCTCTTCATGAATGAATCCTTCACCTATCCATTTCCATATCAACTGTTTGGTTTTAATATCATAATCCTCTGGATACAAACTGAGATACAGTAAACAAGTCTTCAGATTTGGAGGTAGGTCATAGTAACTGACAAATAGTATCCTCCTCATGTCCATCAGGCCAGGATTATTTTCTAGCCCAGAACCCATAGATTGGTACACCTTGTACCAATACGTATATGTATTTTCATGTTCCTTTTTACTAGCCAACATACTAGCCAGTGTAATGATAGCTAATGGTACTCCGCCACATTTCCCTAAAATTTTCTCACTTACTTTAGCCAACTGAATAGGAGGACGCTTGTCGCCAATTCCAAATATTCTTTGATAGAATAATTGTCTTGAGTCACTGCTAGAAAGAGGTTTAAGCTGATAAACACCACCAACTTCTTTAGCAACATCCATAATGCGAGTTGTTGTGATTACTCTGCTATCACATTCATTCTCAATCAGAGCACATCTAATACTTGTCCACACAGATTTATCCCATATGTCATCAATGACAATGAAGTACCTACGAGGTAATACCAAAAGCTGTGTATTAGTAAAGCTATTTTATACAAGTAAAAATCAGGAAACTGAGGATGGTTTTTAACACCCAGTAAATAACGTAACCGTAAATTGCAGGGTTATGGGATTAAAATGGCTCTTAAGTAGAAATTTGTAAACCGAAAACATAAATGGTAGAAAATAGAATTTGATCTAGTCCTAGTTTGGATGATCAGACTTAGTAGTTCATTCACCTCGTCAAAGCAAAGAATTTAGACCTATGGTTCAAGCAAATCAGGCGGATGACATAATTGTAAACTTACTTACAAAAATAGATAAGAGGCTAGGGTTTCATGTGGCGCCTACCCTGGAGTACTGGAGGCAACTTCGTGGCATCCACTCACTAGTTTAGAGATATACTTGTCATAATATTATGATATTCTCAGTTGCTTGCCATGGATGTTACGATAATAGTATAATAGCATTGGAGTTGCTGGTTAGTGTAAACATATCCACAGTATTAAGGGTGAGCACTACAATGGTACTGCAAATATTCAACCTACACCTATTTATTTAGATATAATACTCCAACAGGTAGAAACATATAAGAAAGTACATGATATACCGTAAGTATTATTTGATTACTCTAAAATAATTATATTACAATTTTTTGCCTAGGGACCATGTAGTTTTGAGTACCAAAATGGCGCATTTAACTTCCACATTTATTGGCCATTTCTTTCTAGAAGAATTAAAGAGGTAGAAAGACTCCACCTTTCATGATCTATTTGTTCTTGTTAGACATATTGTACAAAAAATCTTGTTTTTGTACAGACGGATTCACTCACCAGTCTGATCAAAGTTAGATATCAGGAGAAACATACAAGTACATGTATGTAAAAGATCAAACTGAAGGAAATACCCTTACCGGCCTGCACATTAAGCACAAACGTCAACTGAAAAACCTATAGTACATACCTCTTGTTTCGGAGGAATTCTCTTATCTCATTAATGAGTTGTGTTTCGCTCCATGCTGACTCGTCCATGATGTTACTGTGCTTTCCCTTGTCAAGTTGATGCAGCAAACTCTTGAAAAGCTTCTTCATGTTAGGATTAAGAGACACGGAAACGAAAGCCCCACAATCAAATTCTCCACGAAGCTTCTCATACACCACGTTAGCAAGAGTTGTCTTCCCTAAGCCTCCAAAGCCAACAATAGAGATCATCTTCGGCTGTTTCTGGGACACCTCGTCTCCCTCCGCCAGCATCTTGACTATTTCAAGGCTCTTCTCTTCGGTGCCAATAAGCTCCGTTGCCTTTTTGAACAAGGCTAACTGACGAAGGGTATCAGTACTTGTGCCGGTGGGCTTGGGTACAACAACGCTGTCAATCTTGTACCTTTCACGCCTCTCACTGACCTCCTTGATGCGGTTCTTGATGTCTTTGATGTCCATGCCTATTTTGTGTCGGATCTTGCCCTTTGTCATCATGTCCATGCTTCTATGGATGAAATCCATAAAGCTGTGTGGCATCTTTTGTTGCCGACACTCAAGGCGCACCCGGAATCTGTCGACGCTGTCGTCAATCTCATAGGACAGGTCCCTGACATCCCTTGCCCAGAGCTTGACCTGGATGTCAGGTGGCTGGTCCAGCGGCGCCTCCGAGATCTTGATGAGGGCAGCCTCCATGCTCTCAAGCTCTGCTTTGAGGAACTTGATCTCCCCCCTGGTCTTCTTCTGTAGGTTGTACTCCTCCTTGAGCAGGATGCCGAGCATGGGGAGGAGGGTGCTCATCGCCCCGGTCACGACCTCCATTCTACTTGCCTTGCCGGACCTAAAGGGCGTTATGCTGTTTTGGTTGCTGGTCAACTGGGTGTAGTGTTTGCACTTTGCCGGTGCTGCAAATGGGATCTCAAATTTGCAGGCGCCTTGACAGGGTTCCTCCCGTGTTGAAATGACCTCCGCTCCAACAGCTTCTTCCTCCGATGTCTTTTTTCTGTTGCAAAGAAGAAGAAAACGGTGCATTCCAAAATGAGAAGCAGGTTTCCTCTGATCTAACTTTGAGCCATTTTTTTTTTTTTTTGCAGATCCTAACATGTTTCAAATCCAACTGTAAACAGTAAGCATTCGTGTATGTATTTTTTTTCCCGTTGTAATAAAAAAGAAAAGAAAAAAACTGGAAGAAGGACTCTACATGAAGTAGCAATCCATGACTGTAAAGCTTTCCGATTTGCCCTATGTTTTGTCCTGCATGGCAAGATCTTCCATGGATCTTCCCCTAGAAGGAAGAAAAGCAACTCTGAACTTGGATTTTGTCACGTGGAAAAAAGGAGCCAGCTCTAGGCCACCTCCACGGACGTTTCTTGGCCAGTGGAGGCCGCCGCTGGTGGCACGAGTACGGCGGAGAGAACAGAGCACCTCGTACCTGGTGGCGGCGGCCGTCGCAAGCGGGGCGTAGAGGGCAGGGCAGACAGCGCCGAGCGTGGAAGCAGCACCACCGGCCCGCGCCGGAGCGGCGGTGTGCAGAGCGAGAGATGGGAGCTCGGAGAGGGAGTGAGTGAGTGTGTAAACGAACGGGGTTCGAAAGAAGAGATAACGATGGGGAAAGTGAACGGGGTCACATCGTTCACTCTTTACAGAGAGCACGTTGTGTAAAGCAATCAAGGAGGTGTCGACATACATGCACATTTATTGGCTGTCGGCCAGCAGCTGGCCCAGATGCCTAAATAATCATCTCGACCTCCTGCCACTGTGTACCAACATGTTTTCTGGCAGTGGTGGAAGTGGTGGGGTTGGAGGAATAAGAGGTAATAGCACCCAGATTCATGAACTTGCACAAGTTATGATGATTTAATCCAAAACTTGCAAAATGTCCCAGAACTTGACACCCTATGTGATGATTTGGTCTAGAACGAATCACAGCGACAAGTGGCCGTCCAGAGCTTGGACCGGTCAGCACTGGCATTTTTGCAATAAACCCCATGCCGTTTCGTCGATTTAACCCGCACTGGTTAGTGCTCATCTTCTCCGCCGCAAGTGCCCCGCCGCCGCTCGTCCACACAATACAGTACTACAGTCTCTGTCGAGTTCTTGCGGTGTTGATGCCTTTGCGGTGCAGATTTGCTCGTCGGGGTGTTCATCGACACCATTCTCGAGCTGCGGGGGGGTCCCGGCGAGGACGTGGATCTGGTGCGTGGTGGCCTGGCTGTTCAACCACTTCACCTTCACCATCGGCACCAGAGGGAACTGCGGGTCCATCGTCTGCGCCGCCATGCTATGGACCCTCATCTGCTTGATGAAGGGTGTAAGCTCTGAATCCTTTTTTTATGTCTGTTCAGTGATAGCTACCTTTATGAACTACTAGCTCTGAATATTTTGCAGTTGTGTGATCTGCTGATTCTTACTTGTCAAAACTAGTAATATTTCTCTTCAAATTTTAGTAGGTATATAATTGGTTTGAAAGTTGAGATGATACTTTGCATATTTAGTTCATTATGTTTAGTCTGTAAAGTATCTTCCGTTTAGTCCTTTCTTAAGTTTTTGTTCACCAATCAATTGCCTGTCTGTTGGATGATCAATCACACTATTTAGCTTTTTTTTTGTGAAGTAGTGGAATTTAACCTTTTATGCAAGGGGGATTTAACTTATTGGACCAATGGATTTATAAAAAAAATTGGCAGACTGAATTCTACAAAGTTGGGTGTTGCTTATGCACTGAAATACATGATGGTAACATCAGAAAAATCCCACACACAAAAAAAAAACTCTCAGAAGAAGGAAGGTGTACCCATAATCCAAGAAAACCATACTAGATTTCTGTCACTTTTGCAAAACCACATATACGAAATAATTTGCTTCTTAATTCTTATACTTAGTTCTAGTCTCCTCTGTACCTGTCTGATGTTTTTCCTTGAAAGACATCAGTACTTGGTGCTCAACAGTTAAAGTACCTTTGCTTCAGAATTCAGGTTTTCTTTTGATTAATGTCTTAATGGTGTCATTACAGTGTCTTTTGTCCTGTTTCTTCACTTGCTTGACTCGATGCGTTTTGACAGACATTCAGCTTCATAATCTAGTTTGTGAAGTGAAAGTTGTCAGGCAAATGGTTTGCTTGCTTGCAACTTCCCAAATAACTTGCAGATCATTTACTCTGTTGCTAACTTGCATCATAAGTATGGACAATTTACTATTATTTGCAGTCACATGTATAAAAACATAGAATTATTGTTTATAAATATTTTGCATGGCTATCTTACAGTTTGATTATCTACTGCAGGTAGAGTACTGCAAGCAGCATTCTGGTATGTGCCGATTGTGCACGTCAGAATAATCATTTGAGATAGCAGTCACTTGAGTGTGTAAACTCAAGCTCCTTTTTGCTGCTGGCTAGAGTAGTTACTGGTATCCTGGAGTTGAGCAATACTTGAGCACTCAGATGCGATGAAAAATTAGATATGCGAAATGGTCAGTAAATAACTCTTTACTGTAACGAGGTTCATTGATATGGCTACATCCCGGGGCTTGACTACGGGCGCTCCTTCCCGTGACACCGTCACCATACCACACATCGGCCACCCGGACGCCGGCACATGCCGCCGGCTCCCCTTGCGCGCCTGTGCTATTATGTTGGCATATGTTACATCGTGTGTCTAGCCCCACTATATATGAGAGGCCTAGGATACAAAGTGTCCTACTAGGACACGACTCCATATCCTATCTAAACACAAGACAACTACAAGTCCAATTGTAACCTACCTTGTGCACTATATTCGACACAATTCTAACAAACTCCACCTTGGCAAATATTCTCCACCACCTTGAATTCGTCAATGCGTCAAACTTCCATGTACATTGGACTTGAGCTTATCCCATGAGCACCGCTGCTGCTCCAAAGACTCCATGTGACTCCACCTGCAACTTGTAGTCCCTTCTTTTCTTGACCACAGTCAACACTCAAGCAAAAATTAAGTTCCTTGTTACTCTAGTTTATGCTCCCAACTTCATATTGGGTGTCACACTTAAGAGTTACCTGAACTCAACATCACCGCTCCTTTCTTGACCGCCTGTCTGAAACTTGAAAGAATTTCACCGTTGCTTGTAGTCATCCCGAGTCAAAATTCGCAGTTGTCTCACCACATGTATGACCACCAGAGCCCTGGCCCGTCTCCATGTCCCGTGCATACCGCACGCCTCGCCGCTATTACCGCCTCGAGCCTCCGCTGTCCTGATCAAGTCTTAAGGGTCGCAAACCCACAACACTCAACCCCCACTGCGGAGTACCATCGGTCATCACCGACCGATGACGAGTTTCACACTTTCATCAGACCACTGGGCTCCAGTCCGAATTACGTGTCACTTGCTTTTCTCCATCGCTGAATAGGCTTCGACTCTCTGTCGACTTACGCCGTAGCCTCTCAATCCAGCTCCACCTTCAACATGACTCCATGGTAGATGATCAGTCCACCCCTGCGCCTCATCGACTTGAACCTCCGTGTATACACCACCTTGAATCAATCCCGCGCCATAGTCTTGTCGAAGCCGCACAAGCCTCGGGCATGTGCACCACGTGTTTCCACGCCCAGAAGTCGGTCACCATCAGCATCACGCCCCTATGTCGTTGTCGCCGATTCCACCACCGTCTTCTGTACCAACCGACATCCCAGTCGATCCGTCAGACAGTCCAGTCCAACCCAGCAGAAATTAACATACTGCAATCATGCTTCACCTTGCGTCGTGTCCACCCACACATCTCCGTGCATTGATTGACGCCCTGTGTTTGTGTGATCCTCATGACGCGCTTGTCCGCGCGCCTCTGTAACCTGTCCACGTGTTCCAAGCCTTCACAACAAATCGACTCTAAAAAAGAATTCCATGCAACCTGCACAATTTTCTTTGTCTCTATTTGTTTTTTTAGCTTCTCCGTGCACCCTGTACACACACGTGACCATGGCCAGTCCTTTTTTTTGTCTCAAAACAAGTCCCTAGTCCGCTCGTATCAAGCATCTCTGGCCATCACGCATAGGTTCTGCCTTTGTCCCAGACTACCACAGTGCTAGCTGCTGCCCTGCCTCGGTCATCCAATCCACCACGACTGCACAAGGGACTAGCCCTCCAAGAATGGACCACCAGCCCCACTTGGGCCAGCCTGCCACGTCCTAGGCTGTTGCCCACGAGCATCCTTGGCCACACGCGACCGAACTCGCCTGACTCGGACAGGCCAAGGACTCCCTGCTGCTGCACAATTTCGTCGAGATCCGCCTATAACCTGCTGCCGTCGACATCGCCAGATCAAACAGCTTCCGCACGAACGATTCCTCTTGACTGCTATTCCAAAAAACGCCAACACGTCGGATCGGCCCTCGTCCACACATGTCGCTCTACGGCGACATCTTTCGTATGAACAATGTTGATCCACGACTAAGCGCTTTTCCTCCTCTAGATCAACGATCCAAAACCTCTTCTGACAATCTAGCTCATGATATCACTTGTTCGAATAAATCCGAGGCATACCGTTGATCATCCGAGGACCAAGCAATCACACGAGGACGACACCGAGATTTGTTAACGAGGTTCACCGATATGGCTACATCCCCGGGGCTTGACTACGGGCCCTCTTCCCCGTGACACCGTCACAACACCGCACACCGGCCACCCGGGCGCCGGCACATGCCGCCGGCTCCCCCTTGCGCGTCTGTGCTATTATGTTGGCATAGGTTACATCGTGTGTCTAGCCCCGCTATATATGAGAGGCCTATGATACAAGTGTCCTACCAGGACACGACTCCATATCCTATCTAAACACAATACAACTACAAGTCCAATTATAACCTACCTTGTACACTATATTCGACACAACTCTAACAGCTTCGGTACCTTCGGTTTCAAGGATGCACCACCACATTACCTAGGTGGGTTAATTCATCATCGTTTCCCCTCCTCTCCTCCATGAGTATTGAAGTGGACAGATTGCGGCCGGAAGTCGACATTCAGATCCTTGGGAAGCTTCCCACTCTTCGTTCTCTCATGCTGTGGACCAGCAAAGCTCAGCACACTCATGTCGAAACGTTCGTCGTTGGCGCTGATGCATTCCCATGTTTGAGAGAGTGCAACTTCATGAATTTTCTGACGGAGCCATCTATGTTTCCACGAGGAGTTGTGTCAAGGCTTGAAATCATGTGGTTCGATGCCCGAGCGTCGGACATTGCCGGTGGTGAGCTGGATGTCGGCATGGGGCACCTTCCTTCCCTCCGGAAAGTCGAGGTTTACTTTTGGCGTGAGAAAGGCAGCTCTTCAGATAAGTGCAAGGAGGAAGCTGATGTTGTGCTGAGGCATGCAGCGGACATCCATCCCAACCGTCCCACCCTTGGTACCATTCGTGAGTCCTTTCTCTTAGGTTTCGTCTCTAGATTATGGCTTAATTCTATTTCTCCAAACAATGCACATGCACATGCTAATTGCTTTTCTTTCTTAGATTGTTAACACCAATGACAGACGACGATCCCTTGTGTGCCGGTCAAGCTCCGGTTGCGGCTTGGCTTCTTCTGCATCTGAGTGTGAGAGTTATTCCCTCCCTTGGACGTTCTGGAGCTGTTTCGGAGCAAATTCTCGAATAATCCAGCACCCTCGAGCTGGACCTTCCGGAGACGACAACGACGCCGCCGCCGCCACGATCTCCCCTGACAAGCTGGCTTACTTCTGCTCCGCCCTCTCTCCTGCCCTCGCCTCCGCCGCCACCATGGGTGCCACTGCCACCTCCCGCGAGATCCCAGGCCTCCGTCCGGCGCGTCCTCCCTGGCACACCGTCTACAGGGTCACCATCTTAGTCTTGCTGTGCTTTGTCCGAGAGTCGCTGTCTCCTGCTGTGCTTTATCTTGGTGCTTTCTCGTGGTGTTTGAGTCTATCGTACGCTGCTAGTTAGATGTCATCTTGTAAGAATTGTGCGCTCCATGTGGGAACATCGCTGTTATTTCAGTATGAAGAAACATATGAATCTGTAACCGGAGAAATACTAATTCCTACAATGATCTTGTTTTATCTTAATTTGTCCTAATTTAGTTAGGTATGTATACGTGTTCTTAATTATATGCTTAGTTTTGTCTATATTATCATGCAATCTTCTCTCTAGCTTCTGTGTTGTGTGTTCTGTACCTAGCCCTCTACAGTTAATGCTTCTGAACTTGCACAGATAAGTTGGTCTGCTTCTGAATTTGTTGAGTTGGGTTCTCCGTTACTCTTGTAATTTGGCACCGTTGGATTTCTCATTCTCTTGTTCCACTCCAATGCTCCCTGAACTAGTTAGTGCCTTGCAAATGCAGTTGCAATTTCACTGGACAAGAATTGGAGTGGAATTTCGTCTAGCAGCAGCACCAGGAGAATTCAGGAACACTGCTTTTGTCTCATCATGATGTAGTTTTGTTGTGATGTTATAGGAAATGATGTAGTTTTATTGTGATGTTATAGGACATGATGTAGTTTTATTGTGATGTTAGTGTCTTCTGGTGTTATAGGACTGCTGGTGTAGTTTTAATGTGATGCACAGGCCTCCCTGTGTGATGTTGTCATGTGTTCGGCAAACTGGACTGAAGAGAAATTGAAAATAAAATAAAAACAAAGTATTAGTGTTAACACCCAGCCATGACTCTAGCTTTGCAAATCTTTCTCGAATGTCCTCATAGTAGAAGAGTAATTAATGCGAGATGTCGATCGGGCATGCATGGTTACTCAAAACACGTGGTTTTTCTATTAGTATTTGATAGTAAAAGGTTGGATTATCATTTTATTATGCGGACTGGAGGCGGCACTCGGGCTAGGGCGCCCCTATGTCTCGCTTTAAGCAAGACATGAGGAAGCTCCCACGTCGGGGGGAGCCCTAGATGGGCCGGCCCAGCCGCGCGGGCGGCCATGGCTTGTTTTTTTTTGTTCTCTGTTCTAGTTTTTTGCTTTATTTTTTATTCTTTTTATACTTAAATATATATATTTGAAAAACACTCCTCAAAAACACATTTGAAAAATGTTGAATAAGTATTAAAAAAATATTGAACAAGGTATATCTCATCTAGATGAGTTCTAGCGAAACTGTTTATTTATAGTATTACAGATCAAAAAGAGTACATTGCATGGACCGAGATAACTGAATCCGTTGATACAATCAAAAGTTTGTTACATTTTTCCTTCAGTTTGCGCATATGTTCAAATTACTCCCCAGCCAGCATGATTTACACCGTAACAGTCCATGCAAATTAAGCGCGACATCTCCAGCACCGAACTTCTTCAGGAGAAAATACCCAACCCAACATAAGTACATAACACAAAAAACAGCACAGTAAGATATGAAGTTCTGTGCAACAGTTCCCAGAAGGTTGGTAAAACCCATTGCTGTATACTACCTATTTGCAGGCAGTTAGTAGCATAGCCGCAGTCAAATAGTTTATCAAAGCAAGAAATTTGGCTACTCATTTCTTCATTTATTACAGATCAGAGCAACTTAAACTACCTCACGACAGAAACTCGTAGTACCAACGCAGCCGCCAGCTAAGTCGTTGAGGGGCCTGGCCAAGGAGACGGCGGAGACGTGAGAGGGTGGTGGACTGGAGGCGGCACTTGGTCTAGGGCGCCCCTATGTCTCGCTTTAAGCAACACAGGAGGAACCTCCAGCATCGAGGGGAGCCCCAGATGGGCTGGTCCAAACGTGCGGGAGGCCATGGCCTGTTTTTTTGGGTTTTTTGGTTCTCTATTCTCATTTTTTGGTTTTTTGTTTTTTTATACTTTAATATATATATTTGAAAAACACTCTTCAAAAATACATTTGAAAAATGTTAAATAATTATTAAACAATATTGAACAAGTATTTGAAAATATTGAAGAAATATTATAAATGTTGAACAAGTATTTTGAAAATATTGAATAAGAATTACAAAAATGCTGAACGAGTCTATGAAAAATGTTGAACAAGTATTTAAAAATGTTGAATAAGTATTTGAAGATATTGACTAAGTATTACAAAACGATGAACGAGTATTTGGAAAAGGTTGAACGAGTATTTAGAAAATGTTGAACAAGTATTTGAAAAATATTGAATAAGCGTTCAGACAATATTAAACGTGTATAAAAAATGTTGATCACTTATTAAAAAATATTTTTGACACCTATGAAAAAGTAGAGCGAAAACGAAAACAAACATAAGAAAAATCAAAGGGAAAACTGGAGAAGAAAAAATAAAACTAAACAAAAAGAAAAAGAAACAAAAAAGCCAGAGAAAGAAAAGAAACAAAAGAAAACGAGAAAATGAAAAAAACGGAGAAAGCCGGCTCGAGTGGCTTCAACTAGGTCGGGCCCCCGATATTTAAAACGAAGAGTTGGTGGTCGCGGTGGCTGTCTTCCTGGAGGCCCCAAGGTTCAAACCCTCGTTCTCCCAATTGTTCTTTCCTTTTTCTTAATAGTGCGCAAAATGGGCCGGCCCGACTATTGTAGCCCTTCAGCGTCTCGTTGAAGGCAAGATAGCTAGTTCATTGAGGGGAGTGAGCCGGGCCGGGCTTTTCGCGTGGGCTCAGGCGTGTGGTTTGGCTCAGGCGTGTGGTTTGGGTCGTCCTGGGGGCATGCACACGGCGACTATATCTTGCATTAAGCTAGGCAGAATGATTTTCTCAAAAAAAAAAAAGCTAGGCAGAATGATCTCTCATGTGGAACGCTACACTACATAGGAAGAGATAGGATTTAGTCCGTCAGTGTAGCACCCATCAATCCATGGAGTCCATGTTGTGCTCCTACTCCATCTCCATGCCCGCCTCCGCACCAAGCAAACTCCTACGAAAAATAAGTCTAATTTTTTTGGAAAACATTGACAAATATTTTCAATGCTTGCAAATTTTGACCATGAAATGTCTTCCATAGAAGTCATGGAAAAAATCAGCACTCCAAAATGCTTTTGAAAATAACATTTTTGGATCATCGGACTTTTTCTCACGACTTTCAGATGCCATTTCATGATGAAATTTTGCGACAAACAAATTGCATATTGTTTTGATTTTTTCTTCAGATTTTACTGTTCATCCAAGCTCATATGAGCTCGAGTTCAGATACTCTGCGTTCACAAAACATAGCTTAAACAACTTGATAAAAGTTTGAGACAAAACAGTAACATCAACACGGTGAACGACACGAGTGCCAACTCAGTCTCTCCACTGTCTCCTTCTCCTAGACTGCATGTCGTGAACTCCTCGTCGATGGTGATTCCAATTTGAGAGATTCTGAATCAAGAGTGTGAAGAGAGGTTTTGAGGAGCCGGGTTGCAGCCGATGAAGACGACCCCTTTTCACAGGTTGCTCCTTCGGCTCAAGATCACGGCCTGTCAGCTGATGAGTTGGAGCGATAAGTAGGCGGAATGTGTGAGGTTGCAACTTACAATGGAGCTCATTTTCGGCTCAATGCGGTCATGGAAATGCGGTAGCTCTTGGAGTGCGAGGGCAGTTCCATTGTAGGCTTTAGCGGACATACCTAGGGCTCGTTGATGGAGTGCACCATGACACAACAACGATCGAAGAATGTTTGATTGAGTAAGAACGACAATAATACAACATTATTTCACCATGCGCCAACACACCTCTATCAAAAGCAGATATAGGTGATCCACTATTTATTATTATAAACATTCTTTTATAAATTTGGTCAAAATATGGTTATCCAACCCACTCCATCCCTTTCAACCAAACAACAAAAATTGGCTACTACCACTGACCACATGTTTGCCCATGAATCAAACACAATCCTAGTGGTTAACAGTGTGGTGGTGTCCGACCATGCGGTCATAGTCGAAGTCGCTTTCAACCACTTTTATCTGGTTCTCGGTGCAAGGGAGCAGGGGCGTAGCCAGGCCCCAGGCTACCAGGGCCATGGCCTGGGGCGTGGCCGGCTGATACTTCGTTGACTGTAGCTATAGAATCATTGTTTGGCACTGTTTCGCACTATACCAATGATGTTGGCCCCGGGCGTGGCTTCAGCCTGGCTACGCGATTGCAAGGGAGCATCACGAGTTTGCGCCCCGATAAACTAGGCTCATGCGAGGAGGACTTGACCAACTTAGGCAATATTTGATTGCTATTTTCCTTTCAAACCAGGAATTAATTCATTCCATCGTTTCAAAAGGAAACCATTAATTAGATAAGAAATTCGCAGCAGAAACAATAGTATTACCGATGAATGCGTTGGACCCTGACCCAAATCCATCGACGAATTAATCGACAACATTTATAACCCTAATAAAGTGAAAATGCAACATCACACAAACCTAATAAAAACAGCAAAGCCCATCTCCTTTTTCCTTTTGGCAAGAAATGGTTATGGCAATATTTGGCAGTAATTCACTTCATTCTTGGAAAAGGTAACCATTTACTTATGAAATAAGAATAAAATCACAGCTAAAGAGAAAAAAAAAGGTGGGGATGCGGCGGACCCGGCCCGAACCCACGGATCGATCGCACTCGGAAGGAATGCCGGCGCCGGCGCAGGCTCCGTCCGCCGCCGGCGGCGCGGCGTGGCGCCACCTGCTCCTCCTCCTCACGGCGCTCCCGCTCGCGCTGGCCCTCCTCGCGTTCGCGCTCCAGTGGCGCGGCGGCGGCGTGGACGACGCCGGCTCCCGCTGGCCGGCTCGCCTGGCCGTGCCGGCCCCGTCGAGGCTGCAGGCCCTCCACTCCTCCGCCGCGTCCTGCGTGGAGGTGCTCGCCGCCTCCGCCGGCCCCGCCTTCCCCTACCTCCGCGGCTGGTCCTTCCACTTCGACGCGCCGGACACCCACCACCCCAAGGTACCGCCTTTTTCCAATCTCGCCTCCGTCCTCTTCCTCGCCGGCCGCCGGCCGATGTGTCTGACCCGCTGATCTTTCGCCCTCCTGTCTGCCAGGTGTGCGTGCAGACGAGCACCTCCGCCGGCCTGGACCAGATCCTGCCGTGGCTCTACTACCACAAGGTCGTCGGCGTCGCGCACTTCCTGCTCTTCGTCGAGGGCAAGGCCGCCAAGCCCAGCGTCGCCGGCGTCCTCGAGTCCATCCCCGTGCGCTCCTCGCCTGAGATTTTCAATTTGACTCTGCTTGTTTGTTCTGAGTCTGGATCTATGTCTCTGTCTCTGTTTCAGGGGGTGAAGGTGGTGTACAGGACCAAGGAGCTTGAGGAGCAGCAGGCCCGGAGGTCCGAAACAATCCTTGCCGCCCGCGTGCCTCGTCGGCCTATACACAAATTCGATCATTTCGATACCCATTCTGATGATGCATATGTTTCACCTGCAGCCGCATCTGGGACGAAACCTGGCTCTCAGGATTCTTCTACAAGCCCTGCAACTACGAACTGTTTGTGAAGCAGTCGCTCAACATGGAGATGGCAATTGTAATGGCCCGGGTATGTATGTTTGTTTTTGGCTTATCACGAGTATTGCTAGTATTCATTTAGTGTATTATATTTATCATAAACAACGAAAAAGCGTTCTTTCTTCATGGTAGGAATCTGGCATGGACTGGATAATGCATCTAGACACCGATGAGTTGCTATATCCCGGTGGAGCTTCCGAGTATTCCATCAGACGCCTGTTAGCCGACGTCCCCGAGGATGTTGACATGGTTATCTTCCCTAACTATGTAAGTATGCTGCTGCTCCTAATTATGCCTGCCAGACTTCTTATGCATACAGTAGTAATTAACTTGCATGTCTGCACTCTGCAGGAAAGCAGCGTCGAGCGTGATGATATAAAAGATCCATTTAGTGAGGTAAACATTCTCTGTTTTTAAGAACATAATAATATCCACAAGCTCCGTTTGATATAATGTTGGCTGATGTGATATGAATTCTGTTTGTTCGGTTACATCTAAAGTCTGATACTGTGGTCTGATACTCTGATATTGTTGTTTACATTTGCTTGGAAATTTAGTTTTGTGCTGCCCTGTAATCTGGTCCAATTTCGATTTAGCCTAGTATCCTTAAGTTTTACCTGTTTTTCTTAGTGTAGACTGGCCACGGGCCTAGCTAATTTAGCAAATTATTCCAAAAGAAAAGAGAAGCAAATGAAAAATATCTTAGGCCTCCGATATGTGCAACAATTCAGTGCCAACAACAGATTATGCCTTTTGACATTTTTTGCTGTGTCTAGCCTTTTTTTTCAATAAACTGTACTAGTATCTTGCCATTTTTTAGTATGAAAAAGATAATCTCATATACAACTAGTGATCAATCATATACAACTAGCTAATTTATTTACATTGCAATATCTTACCAGGTGTCTATGTTCAAGAAGAATTATGATCATCTCCCCAAAGATACTTACTTTGGCATGTATAAGGAAGCAACAAGAGGCAATCCCAACTATTTCATCACTTATGGGAATGGAAAATCTGCTGCGCGAATTCAAGATCATCTCCGGCCAAATGGTGCACACAGATGGCATAACTACGCAAAGAGCCCAAAGTAAGGACCTTTGCCCATAGCATCCATTTTTTTCAGAACGTAACTGACAGTGAGATCAAGCCGAAATTGATTCTTATAATATTGTTGGCATGTAACTGACAGTGAGATCAAGCTGGAAGAGGCTGCAGTTCTGCACTATACATACACCAAATTTTCAGACTTAACATCTAGACGTGATCGCTGTGGATGCAAGCCTACAAAAGAAGATGTTAAAAGATGTTTCATGTTGGATTTTGACAGAGCAGTAAGTAAAGCTACTTGATTCTCTTGCAAGCTACTACCAGATTTTTGTTTGTCGATTTTTTTTTCCCATTGCACTAGTCCCTTTCCCCTCCAGGATCTTTTGCATTTTACATTCTTATACTAGTGGTTCTGCTTCCTCTTCCATGATTTAGTTTGCTACTGCTGCTGCTACCCTGAGTTCTGACTTGAGCATTTACTATGCAGGCTTTTATAATTGCATCAACTGCTAGTGAAGAGGATATGCTTCGCTGGTAATTTTCATGGTCTCCTTAGTATCATAAATTCTGTTCTAACTTGGCTTAATTAATCTAAGCCATCAAACAAAAACACTTTCTGATTTCTAGCATGCACCATCAATGATACTCTGACGGAAAATATACTCTCCTGGACATTTACACGATCTCCAATTCTTCACTCTGACATTAATATCTGTCATGATCATGATCACAAACATATATTATGAAAGTATATTTTTTAGTAAATTTGGTCATACCAATTTCATGTGGCCAATTTAGTTTTTTATTGATTGATGAGCAAAACTAAAATAAGTTAATCAGCGGGCACTCTAAGAGCATAAAGCAACAAATCAGGAAAAGATAGCTACTGCTACCGCCCCTGAGAAAACTGCAGGAATGGTCATGGAAATTTCGTTTTCTTTTTGCCAGATAGGTCATGATATATTTGACCGTGTATCATAAATTCAACTAAAATAATGATCTTTGTCAGGTAAACAAACAACTCAAATTTTTTCCGTGAGTTGTTCTCCAAGCACTCAGATCAGATGTATAATGATTTATCATTGCAGCCTGTAGCATGAAAGTACTAGCTGACGTTAATGATTCGCAGTTGGCCATTTATGCCTTTTTTTAAGAGATATGGTATTCTTCGTAATGATCCTAGACATCCCACACCTAGTATGACTGTTGGCTGATTGCTCTTTTGTCAGGTACAACGAACGTGTCGTGTGGAACGATAAGCAGCTCAACCTGAAACTTCTGCGAAAAGGAGTGTTAACTCGCATCTATGCGCCAATGGTACGCAATAAGTAACCATAGCCACACCATCAAAATGTCAGTCATATGTAATAATACAGTAATATTCATACGCTTGACACCTGTGCATTGTTCTATCAGGCGATCGTGCAAGGCCTGCGGGAGTCTGGCGTCTTCACCTCTGTCATCGCAGCAGCCGTGGACAATGCTAAAGTTGGACAGAAGGAAAGCGTTGACCGAAACAGCACCGATCATGACCATGAAGATGAGCCTAGGACATCATTCGTCGCAGCTAACAACGCTCGGAAGATCTTGAACGTCGTCGAGCCCGCCCCTGCCTACAGGGACAAGGACGGCGGCGCGTCCGCCGCTGTTCCCCCTTTGTCGCCCCCGGGTTTGGATGACGCGCGAGGGGAGGGGCTGGCTAGGTGGTGACTTGGATCGGGATGAAAGAATTCTTTTTGCCCATGTAGGTTGGTCAGCTAGTGACAAGAAGATGATCGTGGATGGATGGGCAGGCTAGCTAGTGACATGATTTTGGTGATCAAAGGACATATGTTATATCCAGAATATATATTTTCATGGTTGGTCAATATATAGAGTGATTTTGGGCAGGACATATATGCTAGTATGTGCACCCATCTTTTTTTTAGTAAATGCTAGTGAAAAAAAGATGATGCTACATGTACTTGCAGAAATATAAGGTGTACAGAGCTGATGCGTGATGAATCCATGCTCCCTCTTTCGCAACGAAGTGGATTTAATTGATATGTAGGTTCGCACTTCTGGGCTGGCCTAATGGCGGCAAAGAAACATCTCTTTCGCTTTGGGTCTTTCGCGATAAAAGACGGGTCGGAGATTCGATTCTGGGAAGACATCTGGCTAGGCAATGCCAGTCTCAGAGAACAATATCCAGCCTTATATAACATTGCTCGAGATAAGAACAACACTATTGCGCACATGCTCAGTTCATCCCTGCCGAACATTTCGTTTAGGCGGGATTTGATTGGCCCCAGACTTCTGTCATGGCATAATCTTTTGTCCCGGTTGGATTCGATTAACCTGACACAAGGTCGGGATGTGTTTCGCTGGAACCTTACTACATCAGGGTCTTTTACAGTAGACTCTATGTACCGTGCGCTCACACATTCTGAGGTACCAGTGAGTAATAACAAGAAAATTTGGAAGTCCAAGATTCCACTAAAAGTGAAAATTTTCATGTGGTATCTTCATAAGGGAGTTGTGTTGACCAAAGACAACCTCGCACGACGCAACTGGCCAGGGAGTAAGAAGTATTGTTTTTGTACTTATGACGAGACAATCAAACACCTCTTCTTCCAATGCAAGTTTGCACGTTCTACGTGGTCAATCATCCAAATAGCGTCAAATTTATATCCGCCCACAAGTGTTGCCAATATATTTGGTCACTGGTTGGACGGTATTCCAAATAGGTTTAAAGCGCTTATAAGGGTGGGAGCGTACGCCTTAATTTGGTCGCTCTGGCTATGTAGAAACGATTTGGTTTTTAATGGAAAAAATGCTTCTACTCTGCAGGTTATTTTCCGTTGTACACAATCGCTTCATACGTGGTCTATGCTACAACGATCGGAGCACCAATCGCTGTTCAAGGCGGTGTGTACGCGGTTGCAGCAGGTGGCTACGGAGGTTTTTTCCCAACATGGGTGGCAGCATAACCTCCGGATCGATCCACCACCACCTTCGACATAGGCATAGTGTCGGTCTATAGGACTTTACTGTTGCCGATATGTCGGTTATATTTCATGTTTTTTGTCAGACTTTTGGATTTGGCTGTGTGCATCTCAGTTATGCAGAGGCCGGGTGTTACTCATAATGTTTTGTATCCTCTTGATGCTACATTCTGAGATAATAAAATCGCCCTTTATCAAAAAATTGATATGTAGGTTCGCTGTAATTCTCTCTTTTTTTAAAGAAAATCAAAATATATTTAGAAGTTTCAAAAAATGCTAATGTTTTTTCTACAAACACATATGCATATTCTTCAAGTATGTATAGAATTGCATCAACTAATTTGATTATTTGCATGCTACACAAAAAAGACAAATATATGGCCCAAATACAACAAAGTAAAAGCCCATTTTAATGTGTGTGTATCTTTTTTGTGGACATCACATATGAATATATATGTTCATGAAATTTTATACATGTATACTACAAATTCATACATGGCATTTTCAGTCAGAGTTTGATTCAGTTTACGGCGTACAAAAACATAAACCAGTGTGCATGACATTCAGGAAAATCTGTAGGCATCGAAGATCAAAGGGAATCAATATTCGTCACTGTAATTTTATACATGTCGACGGAGGGGCGTATGCGAGTTGAGGCAGAAACATTAGACGGTGGTACACATTGTCTAACGCTACTTTTGTGCAGTCCTTGCTCCTCGCCGACCTTTCTGTTCTATAAAATTACACGGTGAATCATCTCAGAAGGCTTGTTCTGGAAATTGTTCAGATATCTGGAGACTTTCCGGGCTTGCTAGCAAATTGTCCTGCATGCACTCGAGGACTTGAAGATCGTCGAGTGCATGCTCCGGTGTGGCTAATTCAAGAGTGTTTGACAAAAAACTACCACTTTAGGGGTTCGCGTTCCATAAAACTACCACTTTAAAAAAAGTGATCGAAAACTATCAAAATTTTCTAATTTTGTGATTAAAACCTACCACATTCAGATAATGACCGGTTTAGACGATTAAAATGCGTTTATGACATGCAGGCCCACAATCTTCTTCTTCCTCCTCTCTCTGGCATATCCTCAAACATGTCGTGTGCACCCGCACCTGAGGGCAAGCAGCCGTGCGCCTCCCCATGGCCGGCCGCCGCCCGCAGCCGCGCGCCTCCCCATGGCCGGCCGTCGCCCGCAGCCGCACGCCTCCTCATGACCGGCCGCAGCCGCGCGCCTCCCCATGGCCGGCCGCCGCCCGCCGCCGCGCGCCTCCCCATGGCCAGCCGTCGCCCGCAGCCGCACGCCTCCCCATGGCCAGCCGCAGCCGCGCGCCTCCCCATGGTCGGCCGCCGCCCGCCGCACGTCATGAGCCTCCTGACTCCGGCCACGACGAACCCCTGCACGGCGCCCTCCTCCACCACCCGCGCGGGGGCCCTACCCAGCACCCCGCCGTTGGTGCTCTCGAGGACCGCGTCGGTGGCGCGCCCTCGCGGCCCGCCCGCGTCAACTCGCTGCTCCGCGCCGCCGCGCGGCTCGAGCCGGAGGAGCTCGTCTTCGACCTCCGCTCCGATCTGGTCGACGGCTCCCTCATAGTCAACCTGCCCTGCCTGCGCCGCGCCACCTCCTCCTCATCCTCCGCGTGCCCGACGACGCAGAATTCGGGCAGCAGCAGTCTCGCCCAGCAACAAGGGCTCGCCGCGATGGTGGCCTCCCTTCGGCCTCCCTCTCGCCTCCGGTGACGACCGCCGGGGAGCCGGGATGCACAGAAGCTGTTTGTGAAAATGCCAAAGAAAGATAAAGAGAGGAGGAAGAAGAATGACGTGTGGGTCTCACCTGTAATAATGGTCAACTGGACGGTTAACATGTTTAAATCGTCTAAACTGATCATTATCTGAAAGTGGTAGTTTTTAGTCACAAAATTAGAAATTTTTGGTAGTTTTTGGTCACTTTTTTTTAAGTGGTAGTTTTGTGGCACGCGAACCCTTAAAATGGTAGTTTTTTGTCAAACACTCCTAATTCAAGCATACCACACCAGCTTGGTAACCGAGCTTCAACATCTGCTCACTGACGCAACGGAAGTCGTCAAGATGGTTGAGTTTCATGCTGCCCATCATCTTTGCCAACTGATTCCCCTCTCACCCGTGTAAAATCAGATGATCGCCAACTGCTGAAATTGCAGGTCCCTTGGCCCATATACATCTTTGCCAACTGCTGAAGGATGAAGCAAAACTACTATCTCTAGGTTCGCGATATGTGCGTGCTAAGCTATTGAATCATCGAGCCATAAAGAGCATGCACAATTTTTAAATCTTTTTTTTGCTAAATGGCACTTTCAGCCAGAGGAAGAGGCATATATTTTTGTCCATATTTAAAAGGAGTTTGATTCAGTTTTCGGAGTACAAAACATACGACAAATGTGCATGACATTCACGCAAATCTGTAGGCATCAAAGATTAATGGGAATCGATATTCGTCAAGACACATCTTTGTAGCATGTGTGATGGTCCTGATGTTCCGGAATCGACCAAAATTAGCTCGAGAGCATTACAAAGCCAAGAACTTACAATGCCGGAAATCTTCAGATTTTTTTTTCTCATTAGCTTTCTGTACCTGCTTGCTAGCTGGCTCCTTGTAGGGCAAGCAATGACGTTTTTTATTTGAATTTGGGCCGCGTAGGGGTTAGAGCCCCTAGTTGATGTCAACAAACAAGGCCAAAGTCCATGGAATGATAAGTACATCTATAGAAATATAAAGTAACATACAGAGATGTTTGATGAGTTAACTCTCCCATTTTTCATGACGAAGGGGATTTTTTTTATCATCAGGAGATCTATTACCTGACAATGAGAGTGTTGTGCATACTTGAGAAAGAGCTCCCTCGATATTCTGAAACTCCACTTGAATAGGTTCTCCGGATACACCGCGTTATCAACGAAGTAATCCTTCATCATCTTCGCACGACCCTCTGTCCTATTACGCCAAATGTACCTATGGCCTTGCCGTGAGCTAGATCTAGTTCTTCTTCTCCCTTATTCTTCCTCCATTTTATCATGACCATGGCCATTTCAAAATGATCAACATCTTGATCCTCCTCCGACGAGTCCTTGAAGAACTCTTGAACAAATCAAGCTCATATACCAATATGCCATAATCGATTAGATTTTGGGGCATAAAAAGGAAAAGAAGGAAAGCAAAACAAAGCATAGAAAAATTAGTAAATTACCATGTGGTTCACTTGTCGGACATATTGTGGATGAGCGGAACTGTTATGCAGTGGGTGCTCGACACGTGGAGGTGGCTCGACATGTGGGGTTGCAATGGGAGAGGAAAGCCTTTGTTGGCTCTCCCGGGTGTGGCGGGAGAGCTCGCTATTACTCGGCTCAACAAGTGTCGATGACGAGGACAACACACACGAGGTCAGGAGGTGAGGCGTGGGGTGAACCAACAGGACAACAACACTCCTCTAAGAGCTAGCAAAACTTACCCGGATAGATCAACGATGGCCGTCGGCGGTCGTAGAGTCATGTCCTCCCATCCATCGGGATTGGAGGGGATTGCAGGTGTGGGCACCCCTACGGTTCTTGCGCTGACCTTGGCTCAGCGGCTGATGCCGGACTTTTCTTGTTGCGGTTTGTGCACTGTGAAGCGGGTGGTGGACGTTGTTTCGAGGCTTGCATGTAGGGGCGGTGGTCCTGGAAGGTAGTTCGTGTGGTTCGCTCTCCGGCGGGCACCATGACAAGCTCCTTTCCGGTGGTGCCGCCCTAATTCAGAACAGGGGATCTAGAAACGTCACACTTCTCTTGAAGACCTCGTGGTGGCTTGGAAGAGCTACCGATCGAAAGCTCTGCGCTTTATCGCCAACGTTGCAGGCGCCGTTATCTTCTTGAAGACATTGTCGGGATGCTCCTCTTCGAGCCTGGGGATTTAGAAACGTCACACTTCTCGTGAAGACATCGTGATGGCATGGAAGAGCTATCGAGCGAAAGCTGTGCGCTTTATCGCTTTAACTTTCGATGTTTTTATTACAAAAAAATTGATCAAACGTAAACCAGATTTGTTTAGAAAAATAAATCAGATTTTAATTAAAAAGGTGAAAAGGATGGCGGCCTGAGGTCCATACCTGGCCAAACGGACCGGCACGGCCCGGCCCGCGGTAAACGTGCTTGGCACGACACGGCACGGCACGACTAATAGCCGGGTTGTGCCGTGCCGGCCCACGGGCGGGAGGTCGCAGCCCAGGCACGGCCCAGCTACTAATCAGGCCGGCCCACCGACACACCGGCCGGCTAGTTCATCTCCTATATGACGCACCGGGCTTTTTTTAGCCTATTTTTACCTGTTGGGCCATATAGAGATGTACAGAAATAAAAACCCGTAAATTGGGCCGTGCCGTGCCGGCCCGCGTGCTCAGGCTAGCAGCCCAAGCACGGACGAGGGCGGGCCGTGCTGGCCTGGTTAGGCCGGCCCATTTGGCCAGCTATGAGGTCCTCCAATCTCGCAGCCGCAATGGCCGGGGATGGAGAAAACCCAGTAGTGTCGCCGCCTCATCTTCACCGTCGTCCTCTCCTGGTTGTGTTCCCCATAGATCGATCGATCCATCTCGGAGCCCCTTTCTCAGTTACCCCGCCCTTCCTCTTCCTCTCTCCCCGCAGCACAGCACAGCACAGCAGCCCATGGACGACGATGCGACGGCGTGCGGGCTGGAGCGTCACCACGGCGTCGGCGGGCCCAGGTCGCCGCTGCCGTGCTCCCGGATGGTGGACCTGCCGGCGGTAACCAACTTCCGTCCCATCTGGTCCTAATTTCCCTTGTCCTAATTAAATTAGTCTTTGCTTAAGCCTGTCGCTGTTGGCTGTTGCCCTTAGGGTTCAACCAATGCGTGTGTAGACTGTAGACGATCATTGTTTAGGACTCTGTGGTATCCACCATGGATCTGAAACTCTAGCTAGGACCGAAAAGTTTGGTCTGGAGACTTGAGTTGGAGCTCTTGGATCCATGGAACATGGCACACCTCCTCTTCTTTATTCAGGTGAGATCGAGGCTCGATGCCCTTGGCTTCTTGCTTACGCTGTTTTCTACTACTCCCTCCGTTCGAAATTACTTGTCGTAGAAATGAATGTATTTATACGTATTTTAGTTCTAGATACATCCATTTCTGAGACAAGTAATTCCGAACGGAGGGAGTACATGAATATGATATAATTTTCCGATTGATTGATGGGGACTATGGTGGACACACGCCGTAATTAGAATCAAAGCTCTACATGTGGTGGATGGTAGGAAACCAAGGTGTCAACCAAGGCTGAGGGAGAAAAACAGAGCAGCCAACCAAGGTGTCACAGAACAAAAAGCTACAGTCGGTGAGATGGAACAACATGGTGCTCCACTCCTTAAGGTGGCCCTTTTTGTTTTTTGTTTCGTGAGAGCACCTGTTGGACGAAAGCATCAGATCATCGGAGATCCTCCGTGCATCAGCATAAAGCTCTTCAAACTCATTCATCGAGACCTTAGAAAAGAATTTGACTCTGTTGAAGCCAGCGTTGCGGATCAATTCACCCTCATATCACATCCAGCATTGTACGGTATGATAGCAACTTAATTCATAGTAAAGAGGCATAATCATGGATTGCGTGTGTATGTGCTTCTTCACTTCGTTTAAGCCTGTAGGTTGCGTAGTTGGCCAAGACAAAAATCTATTCTTCTACCCCATGTAAGGATACCAATCAATTGGTCCCTAATTGGACATGGAGGGCGTCCACATCGCGCTCGATTTCGCCGCCGGCAACACTTCGTGTCCCGGGAAGGGACGGTCACCCCCTTCGGACTACGCCTGCGTCAGCGGCAACAGCTCTTGCGCCAACTCAACACATACTCCTGGCTATATATATCTGCAAGTGCTGGGACCATTACGCCGGCAACCCTTACGTCACTCACGGATGCCAAGGTACATACATGCATACATACACACATCATTGCTGATTGGTTAACTCCCGGAAGTGTTGATTCTTCAGATATTGATGAATGCAAGCTCCCGCATGTGTATCCCTGCTCAAATGGCGGGATCTGCAAAAACAGGCTCGGAGGCTATGACTGTCCATGCAAGTTCGGGATGAAAGGCGACGGCAAAGCCGGAACCTGCTCAGATATATTCACTCCAGCGGCCAAGGCGGCTGTGGGTAAGTACTAAGCTACTACTGCACTCCACTGTATGTGTGTGTACATGCATGTAACTATGTATGCATCATTTTCGCATAAGAAAAAAACTATGTATGCATCAGTACGCAGCACCCCAGGTGAGAATCTTTTCTTTTAGAATCAAAACCCTTTGGGTATGCCACATCACGAAAAACGTTCATCTCAAGTGCAAACTATAAACCAAAATTTGTGTCACCTAGATCAGTCACCTTCAGTTATGTTTTTCAACTAGGAGCTTGATTCCATATGCAAATAGAAACATGTATTGGATAGGTGCACTACGTGTACATCAATTGATGGATACCAGCCGCATATATAATTTTTCCTCTAGTTTGTATACTGCTTAATTTCTACAAATAACCTGACTCTAATGTATGAGCTACTCCGCCTTGCCAAATTATAGAGCATGTAATTTTTTTCTCCAAAGTCAATCTTTGTAAATTTTGACCAAGTTTATAGAGAAAAATTCAAAAAATATGAGCATTTACAATACCAAATATATATCATATGAAAATATGCTTTGTGATGAATCCAGCGGTATTAATACAGTATTGTAGATGTTGATATTTTTTCTGTAAACTTCATCAAAATTTTACAAAATCTGACAGTTTATACGCATTGTAATTTGGCAAAGACGAAGTACAGGATTCCATTATCTTCTGCACACTTCCCTCCGAGTTTCAACCCCTTCCAGTCTTGATTTAGATTCATTTTTTTTCTTCTGAAATTCTAGTGGCAACTTGTTTTAGATTCTTAGTAGATCAACATACGAATCATTTTACTTAGTTATTATGTTAAACATACCTGATAGATTTGTAAATGATAATTTAGTGATATGTACTAATCAAGTTTGTTTCTTGTCCATTAAGGTGCCATTGGCGGTATTCTTCTCATGGCGGTTCTATCATTTCTTGTTATTCTTCACAAAGAGAAAAAGAAGACGAAAGAATTCTATAAAAAGAATGGTGGCCCTACATTGGAGAAGGCAGATGTCATTAAACTTTTCAAAAAGGGGGAGCTCAAGCCAATTTTGAGGAGTAGTAACTTAATTGGAAAAGGTTACTTTGGTGAAGTTTACAAGGGCCTTCTTGACAATAAATTAGTTGCAATAAAGAAGCCGATTAATGGTAGTGTGCTAGAGAGTGAACAATTTGCAAATGAAGTCATAATCCAATCTCGAGTCATTCACAAGAACATTGTTAGGCTCATTGGTTGTTGCCTTGAAGTTGATGCCCCCATGCTGGTCTACGAGTTTATCTCTCAAGGTAGCCTCCTTGACATCCTTCACAACAGTAATAACAAGGTGGCTCTCAACTTGGATACACGTTTAAGTATTGCAGCACAATCAGCGGATGGTCTAGCTTATATGCACTCAAAAACAAATAGTACAATTCTACATGGTGATGTTAAACCAGCGAATATACTCTTGGATGATAACTTTGTTCCCAATATTTCAGACTTCGGCATATCTAAGTTGATTCAGAAAGACAAGCAGCACACTGGACAAGTCATCGGCGACATGAATTATATGGATCCAGTATATCTACAAGAAGGCCGACTCACTGAAAAAAGTGATGTCTATAGTTTCGGAATTGTGATCCTAGAGCTTATTAGTAGGAGGAGGGCCATACATTCTGAGAATAATAGCTTGGTAAAGGGCTTTCTTGACGCTCATAAGAAACAGAATAAAACGACTGAGTTTTTTGACAAGGAAATTGCAACAACAAAAGATTTGGAGCTTCTTGATAGTCTAGCAGGTATAGTCGTGGAATGCCTTAGCCTTGATGTAGACCAAAGACCAACGATGATGGAGGTAGCTGAGCAACTGCTCATACTAGGCTGGTCTCGTAAAGTGTAGGGTGTTTTTCACCGTTAGTTTTTACAAAATCCTTAAAAAAGGGGGAAGCCGAGGTCATATTTGTAACAATGTTTCTAAGGTGTTGAATGTTTGTACGCTCCATTTGCAACTGTGTTTCAAAGCACTATAATTTCACCAAATTTGTAACCATGTTACACATCATACATCCTTTTGCTTGCACCTGTAGTGTTGTTCGATGAGAATTTTTTGACACTACGAATAGTACCAAAATAAGGAGGGAGGATGATGCAAAAATAAAAGTTGTCTAAATTGTGACTTGGACTAATAATATTTAGTTGTACACATGGAACAAGAAGTGACTACGTGTACGCGCCTATATTGCATGTGTAGGCATATGAACTACTCCTAGCCAATGTGTTAATGGGCGAATGGACAGCTAATTAAAATTAGCCCAGTGCATGCATGCACGCACGTAGAGCTCGTACAAATATGTACTCTTTTTATTGCATGGTAATATGTGTCTTATTTATAAAATAAAGATCCGGTTACAAGGCACGTAAGCACCGAAATTACAAGGCTGAAAAGATAGGATAATCCTATGCAAAATACCAGTGCCTGTTCCTCTCCTTCGACACCACCGAAACGGCCACCAAAAGGAAAGAAAACAGATCACCTCTTTACCCGAGCTCGACGCGGCTCCATTGCTGATCAGCAGCTTTACGAACCTCGGAAGTAGTTTGCCAGAAGCAAAACCATTGTCATTGAAAGAATCAGACCGGGGCAACATGTCCCCGAACACGCCATCGAGCTCTAGATCTGACACCCCCGCACGACAACGACGTCGAAAGAGGAAACCAGAACTGCCAGCCACCAATCACAAACCCAGCACGGGATGCACCATCTTCTAGCTGTCACTTGCACAGACAACCGTCTGCGCGTACTCCTGGACGACAAAACCTCCCTGCTCCACCATGACGTCAGAGACAACGCCACAACAACGGGGACAGAGCAGAAGGAGAGACACACCTGATGGAGTCGCCGTCGCCGCCTCGCCGACACCATCCATGAACCCTAACACAGCAGATCTGAAGGATCGGCAAACACACGATGCCATCAACTTCGAGACGCCGCCATGAAGGGCACCGCCGGTGTGGGAGTGAAGCTGAGGCAGATTTATTCATCCGGGCGCCGCTCCCATCACCCCAACGGCGCACCACGGCCTACGAATCCAAAACCTAACTACAGAGTGAAGGAACGGGTTCCCCCCTCCCTCTTGCTGCCGGAGCAGTCGGAGGGAGAGGGGGCCAACGGCCTGGCCGGCTGAGATCGGAGGAAGAAAATCGTCTCCCTCGTGGCCTGGCGTGGCGGCGGCTAGTACAAATATGTACTCAACTATTTACGTCCGGCTGGCAAGCGTGCGTATACATATTCGAATACCCGATATATCTAGCTAACCATGCACATATATACCACGTACAGTTTTTTGATATTTGGACAGGTACGTGGATGAAATATGTGCGTGTCTTTTTTTTTTAGCATCAGTACAGACATAAGCGCTCATATACACGCGCATACACTAATCCCTATGAACGCACACACGCACATCCTACCCCTATAAGCACCTCCGAGAGACTGAGCGGCATATCATCCACTGTAAGCGCATCACCGGAAATTCTGAAATAAATCCAGAAAAAATGCGAGCACCAGGATTTGAACCCTGGTGAGTTGGGGATACCACGGTCCACCTAACCTTCTCAACCACAGGTTGGTTCGTTATATGTGTGTGTCTTGATGGGTGTAAATTACACTTGAATACTTACGAGTTGGCTACTGCAATTAGATGATTTGGCACATATAAGCAATCAGATGCGTACGTTTGAGGGGGAGCTACCAAAATTTGGAAGGCGCCGCGTAAGAAGGTATGTATTAGGTTTGTTTCCTTTTCTTGTACTGGCTTGCACGCCAAGAAGAAAATCAATCTGATGCGTTGACAAAAGATAAGGAAACTTTAAATTGAGCAAGTTTCGGCTGAGACGACTCGGCGATACACGTCGGCTTGGCTGCTCCCGATGCCCCATCTTTTGCCTATACTAGTAGAGTGCCCGTGCGTTACCATCTTTTGCAAAAGTTACATGTTAAATTTCACATGCACAAATAATATAACACAAACACAACTACTGAATAATTGAAGTCCATTCTGCAATGAAAATTGATAATAAAAAGAAAGACTAACGACATGCCCATGTAACAGACTGAGCGATGTTCTATCTAAACATCTAGTATTACAAAACTATCAATATCTAGATGATCGTTTAAGAAATTCTTTAACAATATCAGGCCTTTAGCTTTTATTCCCATGATGTTTTAGCAAGTATAATAAAAACTGCTTCCTCAACTCATACCCATCCTCCACAGACAATATATGTAGTTAGTATGCAAATTTCACGTCGAAGGTCTTAAAACATGTAATGGACAATACTCACCGCGCAAACCGGCTTGACCAATTGTTTACAGTTCCACAAGAGCATAAAATGAAAAACAAAATAGCCAGACACATTCCTGCAATATTTTAAATTAATAATGTAAAGAATATAGTGAAAACAAAAATGAATGTTTTTATTATGAATTCATTACTCATCTATACTCGTTGGAATACCAAACGGAAATAAACGTTGCCATTTAGAAATATCGGAATGCCCGTGCGTTGCTACGGGCTACAATGCATACGAGTAATCAACAAATGATTAAGGTTTTGTCCAAGGTCAAAGCTTGTTTGTCACTCATACATCCAAGCGACCCCCAATAGACTCCGCAAATCTAACCATGCAACCAGCTCAGGCTCCCCAAAATTTGGGCCACCCGCGATGGCCAAAATGTTATAATAGGCTGTACTTATATAAAGTATAGAAAACAATGATTCAGCTAAGTAATGTAACATATCTCTTTGACACGCTTAAGAAATTCATGTATAACTTAGATATGTTGTCTTTGGTGTAATTCACATGGTATTTAAGCAAGTGTACAAAGATTGTAACTATCCCACACGAGCAATATATGTCGTTAGCATGAGGCTATTATGTGCAAGATGTAAGAATATGCATTATAAAATACTCACCGTGCAAAATGGATGAGGCAATTAGGTAGATGAATACACTATCACTGATCATTATCTTTGATGTTATTACAAAGAAATAATACAAGTAATGATTTTCAAGTATTCAACTGTCCGGGCTCGTTGAAATACCAACCAATGACTTACATGTAGAAGTTAATATCTTTAGAATGCCAACCAGTGATTTACGTGACCATATAAATATAGCTTCAAGGGCGCAGGCATAATCTATCACGCGTGAGTCAAATTAGTTACAACCAATAAAAATGAAATGATCGTAACCACAGTGAAATTAAGTACCTCGTGGGATGACCTTTAAAAAAAATTATTACAATGCTTTAGTTTGGGCTTCAGCAGGAAACTGAAATATAGCAAACATACGCAGGCTCCCCTATCTGTTATATAAAACAGTTCAAAAAAAAAAAATCTGTTATATAAAAAAAATTCTAAAAGAATGTTTGGAAGTTCTCATAGGAAGACGTGCACACCATCTTCTTTGTGTGTGGTGGCTGTGCACACCATCATCTTTGTTTCTTAAAAAGGCGATAACGTTTTCTCGAAATAATTTGATATACAATGAAAAAAATTCTAGTTATCCTAAACAATATGGTGCCCTTTTCTTTCTAAAAGAAAGGTACCCTTCAAAGTTACATTAGCTATGTAGGAAAAAGTGGCAGTTGTTTTAAACAATTTGGTAAGTGCTCCTAACATTTGATCATTATATAAACAACACAAGTAAACTGATGATTTTTTTTAGGGCAGTACACCACCATGACGTTTTATATTTCATGCTCAAATATGGATGCATCGTTTGCCAAAACATCAACAAGAAATCCGGAGGCTCCGATTGCCAAACAATGGATCGATCGCACCCCGCCTTGCTAGCTAAAACGTCCGCCGCCGTATTGGCCTCTCTAGGACAATGATTAAAAGTAATAGAAGAAAATTTTCGACTAAGGAAGGAACAATCTTCATAGATGGCCGCTACTGGTCCTAGCGAATTACCCCATTGACCATTACGTCAATCAACTCCATACAACCAGCTTCAAGAATTACGTTATGGCCGCCGCCGCGCTCGCCAGGCTCGAGGCCGGGCTGCACCGGCGACTCCGACGAGCGCGTGGCCGACTTCTTCGTCGTGGCCGCCGGCGCCAGTACACGGCCGAGGAGGAGCTGGCATTCGTGCCTGGGAGCGTCGGAAGGAATGGGGCGGTCGGCGCCGTGTGTGGGATAACAGAGCATTTGGAGAATCAAAGAAGCCAGCTAGCACATCTGTCCAGAACTTCGCAAGGAGCGTCGGCAAACGTGTGGAGAAGCTCCTTTGTGTAGCCGACACGGATGACACACAGTGAGATCTCATGGAGGACGGACAAGCTTGCCGGGCAGATCAGGTCGAGCTAATCCGGAAAATCCCCATCCGAGAAGCCATCAGGCCCGGCCGGCTGGCTCCCGAACCCGTACGCGTACAGCTCGTCGATGGTGCACTAGCTGAACTCGCCCGTGCTGGCCGTGCTTCAGCCTATTAGGAAGGCGAGCGATGACGACGCGTCACGGGCCACTGGCACGGAAACAGAGAGCTTGCCGACAGCGAAGCAGAGGCTGCTCCTGCCTTAGAGCTGAGAACCGTCCGCCACCCTGAGGCTGAGGAACTCCTCCATGAGGCACGACATGGCGGCACGGAGGGCGCTGTCCATGCGGCGGCCGGCGGCTGAGGCCATGGGGAACGTGTGCATCTCCTTTAGGAAGACTATCTCGTCGACCGCGGCGAGGAGGCCCTGGTTGGTGCAGGTCGCCTGCACGTCCCATATTCCGACAACGGTGCCGTCGCATGATGAGCGGTGGCGCTCGAACTCGAGGATGGCGCGCTCAGCGACGGCGAGCCGGTCCTCGACTCTGGTCGTTGTCCCATCAGCAGGTGCCAGGTCTTCGACGGCCTTCCCTGCCACGGCGCCCATGCAGAGGTCGGAGCGGCCAACAGAAGTGGGAAGTTGTTCCGCGGCGGGTGTGCATGCACGTGGTGGGCCTGTGAGGAACAGAGGATAGAGAGTGAGCAGAGAGGCTGACTTGTCGGTTTTCGCATGCGAAAAATAGCGTCGGCGCCCCCAGTAGGCTGCGCTTGGGGTGGGATCGCCGGAATATTTTTTCAGTCAAATCGAGCGCAAAACGAGACCCTACGGATACGACTGGGGCAATTTTTTACCGCTATTAGTTATAGCCATCATGGTTATGGGTCCCTCAATAATTTAGTTGTCTCAAGTCCCGCGGGTCATGATTAAGACCCTACCATGTTATTCTTAGCATCCCATTGCAGACCACACTGCCGACCAGTCATGGAATCTTGTGGATTTTCTTGTAAGCATCATTTTGCTGCGAAAGAAGATTGAAGAGAGTTATAAGGAGAATTTTCTTACCGGAGGTAACAAGGTAAAAAAAGAGATGGGAGGAGCAGTCCGAAGAGAGGAGTGGTCTCTCTTTGGAGCAGATAGAGATGTGATCTTTTTTACGTTGTTGACGAGGATTAAAGCCTTCCATGTAGGCAATGTTGAGTTTCGTTGTCTGGTGCGATGAATGGCTACTACGGTCTCGTTAGTGATGGTGTAGGTAACTAGTTGGGGCTTAGGTGGTCAGGAGATGGTTCACGGGCGTAGGAAAGAATATGCTTTGGGGTTTGCGTTGCGATTGGTAGACCTAAGCTGAGGATTTTTCTTAAGGAAAATATGTTTGACAAATTTGAATTCTTAGAATTCAGCCTGGTATAGATGCATCAGCAACAAAACAGACATGTGGCAGAAGAAATGTTCTTCAACTGGTTCTTCTTACCACACATTGTGACGGTGCAAAAGAAAAGAACTTCTATCGACTATACTCCACCTTTTAAATTGGTCTCTTCCCTAGAAAAAATGGATCTCTCGAGTAAGCAGTCTTTTTTTTTTGCGGGGGGAGTAAGCAGTCTAATAACATGCGTGTCACAGTTACTTGTCTGTTCTGATTACGTCATAAAATTTGATAGTTTTATAATTTATTCCTAGGGTAATTACCTATAGACATCATGGTTTTGGGTCTGTCAATAATTTCTCAAGTCCCGTGGGTCAGGATTAAGGCCATATCATGTCATGTTTAACATCCCTTTGTATAACACTACCCAACGGTACTGAAGTCTTGTGATTTTTCTTGTAAGCATTATTATGCTACGAAAGAAGAATGAAGAGAGTCATATGGAGAATTTTCTTACTGGTGGCAATGTGGTAAAAAAACCGAGAGGGAGGAAAGAGGAGTGGTCTTTCTCTCGAAAAGAAAGAAAACTGACCTATGATACCTTTTTTTTTCGAAAATGATCCAGATCTATTATCATAATTCACCGGAAGTACAAACCATGTCAAACATATTAAAAATTACACCGAGATTCAAAGACCATCGAACAACCGCTACTGGCACCAATTAGTCACCGACGCGCAGCTATTGCCTCTCCCCTGCCAGAGCCGGCTAGACATATGCTACCTTGTTGATGAAGAAGAAAGCGTTCGGAGTTGCCAATGCCGGTTTTCATTGTATGGCGTTGTGGAGGGCGTCCATGGGTCCGTCGGTGGCTGCGAGGGAGGCTGGCTAGGGCTTTGGTCGCCAGGAGGGGGTTCACGGGAGTGGAAATAATTATCGACGTTTTCGTATTTTTTCTGACTACGTCATGAAATATTAGCATGTTCATATTTTTTTCTCGTGCCTATTACCTGTAGCCATCATTGTTTAAGGCCCTACCATGTCATGTATAATAGCACATTGCTAGCTGGCGCCAACTGGGTCATGGAATACTTTGGATGTTGTTGTATCCATCTTTTTGATGGGATGGGATTTCGGGCACACAGGTGCGGGGGCACCTTGTCCCTCACGCGTGATTTTTCTTTGGCTTTTGATTATCAAACTTTCAAATATTTAAATAAAAAGTCCAAATTAAGTTCCTTTTTCATTTTCGTATTTCGCGTTACAAGGGCTTTGAAAAACTATCCATTTTGAACATGTTTTGCAAAAAAAAAGTTACATCTCTTGAAACTCAATACGAGTGACCGATAAAATCACAGCTTTAGTACCAGCGACCAACAAAAAAAAGAATTGCTTAAAGTTGCAACTCAAACTTGGTACTCGCGACCGAGAAAATCGGATTTTTCATATGCAAACTTGGTACTCTGAAACTTGATTGAAACTAAACTTACCGTGCCCTCGTGCGGGATCCAACTACTTTGCGAATCGCGAGGCAATTGAGCGGCTGGGCAAGACATGATAGGTGCGTGTGAGTATGCTCGCACCTGCGTGCGGTGCCCTTGCGAATTTCCATATTTTTTATGCTGGTTTCACGCTGTCCCGCGTGGTAGAGGGAGCCGAGGTTCGCGGTGGACGGTGGTTCCGGCGGCTGGGGTTTAGGCTGTTCCTCTGGAGGTGGGTATCTTCGGGGATGGCAAAGGAACCTTGCTATACGTACGATGAATTTTCGTCCAACACTCAGTATGGTTAGAGAGAAATCAGAGATTATCAGTTTGTGGGCCATATCATCTGCTCTTTGGTCGTACCAGTGTCCGATTAAAAAGAGTCGTACGTATAGCAGTTTTGGCCTGCATTCATACGAGAGAGACGCAGGGACATCAGACGTACGTTAGCCTAGTGCGAATATTCCAATCATACGAGAGAGAGACCGAGGGACATATGACATACATTAGCCTAGTACGAATATTGCAGTCATCCGAGAGAGACCCAGGGACATCTGAGAGATAGAGAGAGAGATCTGTCATATGCCAGCATAGTACGAATATTCCAATCATATGGGAGAGAGAGACACAGGGACATCTGACATACATCAGCCTAGTACGAATATTCCAATCATAAGAGAGAGAGAGAGGTCCAGTGAGATCTGACGTGTGTCAGCCTAGTACGAATATTCCGAGCGTTGGCACCCGTGACACGCCACCTGTGTAGGCTCGTACAAGGAGCATAACTCTGTCGAGGCATGAGCATGATGCCATGACCAGGCCACGAACCACGCCAAGTCTTGCCTCTTTTCACAGTACTAAATCAAGGCTACCCGCACGCACCATTAATCTCCTGAGTTTACACTACCGTACCACACACACAGCACGATGAAAATATACATTTGGATCTTGAACGTGTATCTTTTTGGTGCACGTCCAAGATGCCAAATGTATATTTTCATCGTGCTCGAGCATTGGGTTTCCATATCTCTATTCCTGAAATGACATTATCATATTTGGTAGGCAAACATATATAGACAAAACAAGCTCGAAATAACATATAAACACGCATGCTATGGCGAACCAACCTACGGTCGGATGGTTAGAGGGATAGTGATATTCCCAACCCACCAGGGTTCAAGTCTCGGTGCTCACATTATTTCTGGATTTATTTCAGGATTTCTAGCGATACGCTCGTGTGTTCATTCATAGGGGTGAGTGTATGTGCGTATGTATGAGCCCTTGCGTCTTAAGACATAAGTTTTTAATCTTCCCAAAGTAACTGGTGCAAGCGAGCTGCGGGGTACAAAATCCACAATCAACCCAATGTGGTGGGTTACAAACTCAGAGAAAGGAGCGATTTGGAAAGAGAAATCATCTTTGGTTACCTTCTCAACGGGGAAGAACTATACTTTTTATCAATTCTTTCTAACACATGTAGCATTATGGTCGATATTCAGCCATTCACCCATTCTCTAAAAAGACTTAACGTATTATACTCCTTTAAAGGGTGTTGGAATACCAACTCCCAGGGGCATCTGCGGCCTCCAATGCAATCGAGGCCATCAGATCCGCCCACACCGCGCACCGATGCCCACATGGCTCTATCCCGGTCGCATAATCCCATGCCTCACCGCAATAGCGGCTCCGGGGGTTCGCGGCTGCATGTGGGGGCTCCTCGACTGGCATCATTTGCGTTGATCTATCGTGTACTGACCATTGCACTTGTTTGTGTGGATGGTGGAGCGAGTGGTCTCACACAAAGTCAACACCCTACAGCCGAGTTAATTGGTAATGTGAGTCCAGAAATACCTCTGTAATACGGTCTTGCACATGCATTACAGAGGAGGGAAACGAATATCGGTTGTGTGCCTTACATTTGCGGCATGCAGTTGGGAGATCTTTTGTTGGAAGAACTTATCCAAATTCCAATTGCGCGTCTAGGTATTTCAATACATACCAATATTAAAAAGGAAAAAAAAATCCATTTTGAGCCCTAAACTATGGTGCTTGGTCAGACTTGAACGTTGTACTTGGAAACCGGCTATATTAAATTCTGAACTTCATAAAACCTTTTAAGTTGAGCGCTAACTTGGTTTGAATAGTCATTTTACATTTCGGATAGCTTAGAAGTATCATCAACTAAACATAGTAACGAACATTATTGAAGGAACAGTAAAATAATTTTTTCAGACCACAGTTACCTCTTAAGGCATATGTCACTTAACATAATGATTTTTGTGAACATATGTAGAGTTTTCTTATGAATTGTCTGAAATCAGATCAATAAGTCAACCTTTCTATCCTTCAAAAAAAAATCAAAATCAAAATAAAGTCAACATTGCTATAGTCTTGACGTTGATAAATTAAGTTGAGTGTGAAATAAGCAGCTAGGCATAATTTTTCCTTCCTTTCATTTTGCCGGGAACACAGCATAATCGACGGGGCCAAATATCCAAATAGCAAACACAACATGCATAGTGAACTTTGTTACTGCAGAAAGCCACCAAATCTATATGAAAGGGAACTCGTGTTGCAGCAGAAGCACAACGGAGGAAAACTTATTAAACCATACAATTAGCATTCATCATTTCACAGTCTCCCGTTTGGAAGCTCAACACAAACCCCTTAACTGCCCTCTGAAAGATTTAGTTAAGGTGCTGTTGTGATGGCATTTGCGGTGTGGACTCAACGGCGGCTTTTTCAAGTTTGTCCAGTTATTCATGTGATCCATGAGTTTTGGAAATTCTTGCCTCTTGTCGGCAACGAATCCTAGGTTCTCCATGTTGCTTTTCTCTCACAAGATGGCACGGCAGTTCCACTGCATGTGGCCACTCCTGACAACATCTGCCGGGAATCTATTTATCATCTGCACTATAAAGCAGCAAGAAAGCAACGACGTTGTGGCGGCCATCCCAAGGAAAACCTTTTCTCCCAAACATATTGTGTGCAGTATTAGAGATGATTGTTCACTTGTGGAAGGTGGAGATGAGCCTCTTCGGCGTAGTTCTTCCTCTGCTCCTACTTGTTTGTAGTGCAGCACCAACGGTGCACGCTTCCAACAGCAATATGAACATCCCATCCGCTGCCACGCTCACCGGTTGCCAAAGAAGATGCGGGAATCTCACCTTCGACTATCCCTTTGGCATCGGCTCGGCCCGTTGCTTCCGGCAGCCCGACTTCAAGCTCATCTGCAACAACGCCACGCAAACCCCAAGGCTCTTCCTCCAGGACGGCGCCACGGAGGTCATTAACGACATCGACATTGATTCTGATTTCACAGGTAATGCTCCCGGCATGGCGTACTAATCTATTACTCATTATTATCACTATATTATAAGTGGTTGTTGATGTCCAATTGACATTCCAAATCCCCCTTGACTGGTTACAATGGGACTAGGAAGGGCATCTTCAACCCTGACCCCCAAATTTGCCCGGTCATTTTTACACGGACAGGGAGGGACAATCCATGGACACGGATGCGGGAGCAGGCCATCCAAAGTTGCCCACATACATTTCAACTATAGTTCAACTAAGCCGAATGAAACTCATGCAAACACGACATAATTCACTTAAATTTGGACGTAATATACATAAAAAATGCATGTATATATATATATATATATATATATATATATATATATATATATATATATTATATATTGAAAAAAGAGCAATTTGAGCTAGCCTTCCGCCAACTAAGGCTTGGCCTAGAGTTGCGTTCCTCCAACGCCATGGAATTATACCATAATGACCTAATATCTGTTTATGAAAATTGACGTACTAATACTATGACCTTTCGCCAACTAACCTCATGACATACAATGGCTTCCACCAACTAAACGAAATCAATTCATGCATGATTTAATTTGCTCTCTTTCCACCAAAACATTAGGGGCCTTTCGCCAAATAGTAGTGAGGGTGTGGATACGTCGTGGCTTTCCACTGTCCAGACAGATGTCCGGACTGCCGCAAAGCCCCTACATTTATCTACGGTTTGTGGAAAAAGGTGTGATCGGACTGCTCAACGGACTAATACAGGCCCGCGTTGGATGGCACAAGACGTCCAGACATCACGGTCTGGACGTATGCGGGCGGTTTGAGGATCGGCATTGAAGATGCCCTAACATGCATATGTTACTAGTTTATCTATGTTATCTTCACAGTTGGTAGTAACATATGTAAGATGTCATCTACGCCTTATGTTATGTTATCATATTTATGTTACCATAAATATCTCTCCCCTAAATAACTAATTGCCGCTTAAGCAAAATAACCTTATGGTTTGATGTGTTATGTTACTTACTAGCTAAATTACTGTCACTATGGCCAGCCTAGGTTGCTGGTAGCGGGAAGTATCATATATTAGTACCATGCATTTGTTACTAGTCTATGATACTATGTTCATAGTGCATAGCATCTCACAGTGATTTTATTTATTGTCATGCATGACACATATTAGTATTTCATGTAATCTCATACAATATCATATCATGATATTAAACCCTCTCTTTTCTCGTTTAATTGTGTGTCACCTCAGCAAAAACATGTAGTTGAGATGCATGATACTACATATGATACTTCCATTCTGACCAGACTTAATAAACAACTAACCTCCAAAAGCGTATAATACTCCCTCCATTCCCTTATACAAGGTCACAAACTCAAATTACAGGTACCTAGGTAAAATTTAATGACTATTTTGCAAGCCAACTTTTCTTCTTGTTAACTGGGATCATTAATACGCCCGCATGCATGCAAGAAAGGAACGAGAAGGAAGTAGCACGGTGTCATTATAACTACATGCATGCAAGTATTAAATAAGTTGCTAATACGAGAAAACGTCATTAAATTTTGCCTCGGTTACTGTTAGTGGCCTTGTATAGATGCAAAATGTATTTTTCATAGTGGCCTTGTATAAGGGAATGGAGGGAGTACATTTAATAGTAGTGGTGTAACAAAAATAATAGTGCATACATTCAATAGTAGTGGTGTAACAAAAATAATAGTAGTGCATACCATAGAATTAAATGTACTATAATTTATACGTAAATCAAGAAAAGGATCAAATCGCTTCCCACCACAGCTTCCAAAAGCATTTCAAGAGTTAATTACACTTTTAATAGTAGTGGTGTAACATAAACGTACATATTCATATAAAAACATGAAAAATGACACAAAATAGACATACAACTTGTATTTTAGGTACATTTGCATACATTTTCTGTCACCTGCCGTTATCTCTGCGTACATGGCACGTCAGCATGGCAGTGACCGTTCTCTGCCGGTGCGTGGTTCCATGCATGATGGGTTCCATTTTTGGATTATCTTATTTCCATTAGGCATCCTATGCACGTATGGATGGTGGGCCATGTTTGCGGCAGTAGCTGTGGGCTACCTGACGGCAGTCTGAGATAGTAAAGCCGAGGTGTTGCACACAAACGACTGCCGTGAAGGGCTGTGGTACAAGAAGTGTCGCGAGTACCTTTTTCTTTAAGTTAAAACGAAGTAAATAAAATGGGGTTGTGCTCCATTCTACAAGTTTTGTTTCTCGAGAATTGATACCATTCACGTTTTTTGAGAAAGAACATGTTCATATCTCACTTTTCTAAGTGACATTCGTCAACACTCGGCACACGGGCTGACAGAAAATAGCGGACAATATTTAGCTATTGGTTCTTTGATTTGGTTTTTTGCATGTGTTTAAAATATGTGCATTTGGCAATTAAGAACTTGTCATGGGCCATTTCTAAATATGTTCATCGTGAATGGAATAATATTCGACTTGTCTCAAAAAAATGTTCATTGTGTATTTTTAAAAAGTTGATCATGTATCAAAAATGTTTATTGTGCAATTAGAACAAAAAAGGTATATTATATTTGAAACGTTTATCATTATTTTTTTGGCTTTTCTAGTTTCATTTTCTATCTATGTTTATTTTATTGCAGTTCTTTATTCTTCATTTGCAGTCAAAAATTGTTCACACACATTACAAAAATCTTCTTACAATATTTTCAAATATACTCATAGTGTATTCTAAAAAATATTTGGCGTGTAATTCAGAAATGTCCATGTTATGAACATCTGAGCCGGTGTGTGACTTTACGTCTACAAATACAACAGCGGTAACGAACAGCCTATGATCGTGCTCAGAAAATAACTTTCGGACTTGCCCATCCTATCTCCATCTCTCTATATATACTACTTAAAAAGAATGCGAGGTTTCATGTTTTACTTTTTTTTCACCACCTCTTTGTTCAACATTTCCCGTATGATAATCAATCACTCTAACTTACTTATCTTCTGAATCTAATTTTAATTTACTTACCAAATTCTCATTCAAATATAAAATAAATCACGGGAAAATTTTAATAAATATTTATTTACGCAATCACATCAATACGGGCAGGTAAATCACAAGCTAGCGTACTTTATTAATGTCCCGTTGAAAGGCACGAGCATTGTTCTAGTCTAAATAAATGCATGGTGGTCAAGTTTTTTTGGGAAGATGCATAATAATAAATTTTTTAGAATCAAATACATAGTAATTGAGTTGGGACTAAAAGCAAAATCTCTAATTAAGTTGTACTCTTTGCAAAGGTCACTCAAACCTCCCAGCGCACTTGTCGCAACATGAAACTTTTCCTTTTCTTTTGTTTACATTCGTTTATTCAAAATATTTTATCTCTTCAACCATGCATTCAAATCTCAAACCGTTTTCACTGTTGAGATTTTTCGGATCGAGATCCCATATTGATAGGTTTCGACGAATATTCTGTTTTTTGAAAAAAACTTATCCGGGCACAACTGACCTCTTATGGAAGCAAATATATACCTCCACGAGAAGTAATTCTATGCCTCTTGGGTAAGAAAAAAACATATATTTTCTTATTTTCGAGAGGCACGACTGCAGAAAAACATGTTTTTTAATATTTTCCTAGAGGTACGACTGTGTCTCTCGTGGAAGCAAACTAGTGCCTTCACGAGAAGTAAATTTGTGCCTCTCGCTGAAGAAAAAATATACATTTCCCTATTTTTCGAGATGCACGACTGTGTCTCTCGCGGAAGAGAATCCGTGCCTCCGTAAGAAGTAAAATTGTGCCTCTTGCGTTCGATTTTTTTTAGCCTAAGAAAATCCGCGGGAAACCGATAAGCCGAAATAACTGAAAAATCATCTAAAAGCAGAAAACACATACGGATAAGTAAAAATAGAAAAAACAAAATTAGAAGAGAGCGCCCATAGTTGGCTGCAGGTTCACAGGTCGAGGGTCCGTTCCCTGACCCGGGGTCGTTAAAGCCAGACCGCTGGTCGGGAACGAGGTCGGGTCGAGCAGGTTTGATGGATGGCTCGCGATCCCGACCGATGGGTGCTCCGCTAGATCGGTCTGCAGGCAGTGGAGGAGTTATCGAGGAATTTAGCTTACTAGGGCACTTGGCAATCGTGCACCACCGACGGACAACCGGAGTCCGCCGTTACTCCATCCGCCATACGCTACTCGCCTGGCGGCAGCCGGCCGGCCATCAAGCTTTCCGTTGTTGTATACGTCCTCTCCCGTGCCACTCCCGCCAATGATGATACGGCATGCGCGAGCGGTGAGCCGCTTGATAATCCGATGGTGGAGGGAGGAGGAGTGCCCTGAAGGCTTGGAGTTTGAAGATGGATCCATGGGGGATAGGTCCGCTGGAGCTTTGCACGCGAACAATGGAGAAAAGAGCATCGGAATTACTACCCGGGGGCCGGGGGCGGCGAGTGTGAAGGAAAACTGGCAGATGAGACAATGATCAGGGCGTACTATTCACCGCACATGTGGCCTCATTTCCTTTAATCGTACGAGTACTTGCTAAGATTAAGATTTTTTTTTTTTGCGGTGTGCTAAGATTAAGATTCTTAGATTAAAATAAGTTAAATGTAAATTTTCTGGCGGGATTCCCTCCCTGCAAATTGGGAAATATATAACTATATATCGTAATATTTTTAGAGGAATATCGTAATCTTTGGATCTTGTACCACCATGGTACCGGGGTCATCGACCGAAAACTTTTTGGATCGCGATCCACATCTCCAATTAGCGTACCAATGAAGTATACCCCCGTCACACCATGTTCCGGAAGGGTGGCGAGCCTCGACCTGGAACCCCGTTCCTCGACCCAGTCAACCTGAATTTCTGGCAACTATGGGAGTGTCCAGGGCGCGACATGTGATGGCGGAGCGTCAAGTGACGCGCTCTTAGACTACCAAAAGTGACTCTTGCCGGAGCTTCCGAAGGAGTACTCACTGATTAGTAATTTTTTTTGAGGTGAACTCGCTGATTAATTGCTCTTGACTAAATGTTTCAAACGTGCCTCATAGGCCAATGGGCCTTAAAGGGCTAGCTTAGGAATTTTTTTTTTGAAATGAAAGCGTACCACATCCTCTGCATCATAATGATACATGTAGCCATCTGATTAAAAATCCACAAAGTGGCAGAAAGTCATAAAAGTATTACAGCTCGCAAGCGGAGCGAAACAAAAGAAACAAGAAAAGTACAAGCTGACAATAGCCCCTAGACTCCTATCCTGTTAATACGAAGGAGAAGCTCCCTAGACTCCTATCCTGTTATGCGACCGCCATCTGAACCGGTTGAATATAGCCTGTGCTACCATCCCCCACTGATTGCACCCAGTAACCAAAGGCTCCCTGGAGTCCATAGGAGTGAGTAAGGACCACGTACGGATCCATGTGGTAGCTCTGAAGATGACCTGCATGAAAGTTAAAGTGTGTTGACTGTTAAAAATTATATCATTCCTACAATTTCATATAGCCCACAAAAGCGCACATATTCCAATCCGAATTCTTGCCGCAGTAGTATGCTCAACCCCCGCTAACCACGTCCCAAACAACGACTCAATGTCAACTGGAGGATTAATTTGAAGGCTATATGAATCATTCTCCAAAGCAATTTGGCGAGTGGGCATTCAAGGAATAAATATTGTATTGTTTCATCATGATCACAAAAACAACACCGCGAACTATACCTACCCATCGCCTTTTGATTAAGTTGTCCTTGGTGAGTATTACTTGCTTGTGGACGAACCACATGAAGATTTTAATGCGCAAGGGAACCTTAACCCGCCAGATATGCAACGATCTTGAGATTGGGCCAGAATTAATCAAATCCATATAAAAATATTCCACCGTAAATACCCATTTTTGGCTAACTTCCATTGCGTCGAATCCGGCTGGTCGGAGAGTTGAATCTCTATCAATCTCCGAACCAAGTGCATCCAGGCAGTCCATCTCTCACCAACTAACGCACGTCTGAACT
Organism: Triticum aestivum; assembly: GCF_018294505.1. Taxonomy (NCBI): domain Eukaryota; kingdom Viridiplantae; phylum Streptophyta; class Magnoliopsida; order Poales; family Poaceae; genus Triticum; species Triticum aestivum. The sequence goes on along the minus strand of NC_057796.1, from coordinate 393,149 downwards.
GAATATTCAAGGGAGTCGTTTGGAAAACTGTGCCTACGTAATCCTCCTTAGGTTGCACAATGTTATAAAGGATGGGATATTGTATGGCCAGGGGCGTCTCTCCTAACCATGTATCCTTCCAAAATCTTGTTGACATCCCATTGCCAACCAATAGTTTGACCCTACGAATGAACAAGTCTTTCATTCCAGAATGGCGAGTCAGTTGGCCTCATGGTAACCTGGGCAAGCTTTTCGACTGTAAATATTTATTGCGCAGAATTTGTGCCCACATATCCTCCGGCTCTGTCTCTAACCTGTAGAGCCATTTGCTCATAAGGCATTTATTCTTAATTTCTAAGTTCTCAATACCGAGACCCCCCTGGTCTTTTGGTCGGCAAATGAATCCCATCGCGCGAGACGGTATTTCCTCTTGGCCTCATCAGACTGCCAGAAGAATCAAGATCTGAAGAAATCAAGTCGCTTCTGAACCCCTTTCGGAATTTCAAAGAACGAAAGCAAGAACATCGGCATAATAGTCAGTACAGAGTTAATCAGCACTAGCCGACCTCTATATGACATAAGCTTGCCCTTCCAGCAGCTAAGTTTTTTTTCAATTCGATCTTGGATACACTTTCATTCTTTATTTTATAACTTACGATGATGAATCGGTATGCCCAAATAACTGAATGGTAAAGAACCTAATTCACACCCGAACAATTGTCTATACGTGTTTTGCTCGTCTTTGGCCTTCCCAAAACAAAACAACTCGCTCTTGTGGAAGTTTATCTTTAAACCAGACAATTGTTTGAAGATACATAAAATAAGTTTCATATTACGTGCCTTAGCAATATCATATTCCATGAATAAGATAGTGTCGTCGGTATACTGTAAGATGGATACTCCTCCATCGACCAGGTGAGGAACTAACCCCTCCACATGACCATGCTGCTTGGCCCTGCCAGTAAGAATGGCCAACATATCGGCCACCAATATTAAACAAGAGAGGAGACATGGAATCCCCTTGTCTCAACCCCTTGTGTGTCTGAAAGTAATGACCGATGTCATCGTTAACCTTAATTCCGACACTACCCCTCTGGACTTGGGAACCCACTTGGTCACGCCAGGCCTCACTAAATCCTTTCATGCGCATTGCATGCTAAAGGAAAGGCCACTTAACTCTATCATGCGCCTTCTCAAAATCCACTTTGAAGATAACCCCATCTAGTTTCTTCGAGTGAATCTCATGTAGCGTTTCATGCAAAACGGCCACCCCTTCAAGTATATGTCGCCCTGGCATGAACGCTGTCTGGCTCGGTTGTACCACTGAATGAGCAATTTGTGTCAATCTATTGGTACCAACCTTTGTGAATATTTTGAAACTCACGTTAAGAAGACATATGGGCCTGAATTGTTCGATCCGAACTGCCTCTTCTTTCTTCGGCAACAGCGTAATCATACCGAAGTTTAGATGAAATAACTCTAAATGACCGTAAAAGAAATCATGAAACATAGGCATAAGATCACCCTTAATAATATGCCAACATCTTTTATAGAATTCAGCTGGAAACCCATCTGGTCCCAGTGCTTTATTCGGTTTCATTTGTGAGATTGCATCCAGAACCTCTTTCTCAGTAAGCGGTGCAGAGAGAATATCATTCTCCTCTGCCTGTATCTGAGGTATATCTCCAATAATAGATTCATCTAGCGCCACCGTGATTGTTTCCGGAGGCCCAAAAAGTTGTTTATAGTAATTAGAGATATAGGCTTTCAGATTCTCATGCCCCATAATTATCCTCTTGTCCTGTTCGAGCTGTATGATTTTCTTCTTCCTATGTTTACCATTTGCAATCATATGGAAGAACTGTGTATTGTCATCCCCTTAGACAACCTTAAGCACTTTAGCACGCAATGCCCACTTGAGCTCCTCCTCTCTCAGGAGAGCTCGTAAGCCTTGCTCAGCATCGGACTTGGATCTTTGCTCATTAACCGTAAGAAGGTTACCTTCAGCTTTTAAATGCAGCGCTTCAATTTATTGAGTGAGTCGCTCTTTTTCTTGTTTGTAAATTCCGCTCTCGTTTCTGGCCCAACCTCGCAAAAACTGTCTGAGATGTCTAATTTTATTCGCGTGCAATGATCTCCAAAAAGTTTTCCTTCTCGAACAACCCTAGTTCGAAAGAGAAAGCACTTTTGTTCGCAACATGTATGGCCTCTCCCGAGTCTACAAAAAGTGGTGTGTGGTCTGAGATCGCTCTCTGCATCGCATGAACCGACACCAAAGGGTACATTTGTTTCCATTCCACACTAGCGAGTACCCTATCCAACTTCTGATAAGTCGGAGTGGGCAACGAATTGGCCCATGTAAATTTTCTACCGGTGAGCTCAATTTCTGTCAAATTAAAACCCTCGATAATCATGTTAAACATCATAGACCAACGTCCATCAAAATTGTCATTATTCTTTTCATCTCTCCTTCGAATTATATTAAAGTCCTCACCGACTAGGATTGGCAGAGTTTCATCTCCACAGATCCGCACCAATTCGGCTAAGAAAACTGGTTTGAGTTCAGGTTGTGCTGCCCCATATACAACCACAAGAGACCATCAGAAACCATCCAATTTTGATCTCACCCGAAACTTAACCGCAAAATCTCCCGGAACAACGTTGAGCACCTCAAGTGTCTCACACCGAACCCCTAGTAATATCCCACCGGATCTTCCTCTAGAGGTAAGACGTGCCAGTCAAAATCAATTCCTCCGGATAGATTTCCAAGGAACTGTGAGGTAAAGTTATCTCGTCATGTTTCCAATGCTGCAATAAAATCTAATTGTTGCTCTATCGTTGTCTTCGGCTAGTTTAGGAATGTATTCATACACAGTTCAGTTCACTATAGTTTTCTCGGTTGTTTTGGAGCCGAGACTCTTGTGTTCTTTCCAGTTATTCTCGCTAAAATTCCGTGTGCTTTGCTCATGAAGTTGTTTTCTCATGACAGATTTAAGAGTCGCATTTTCACGTTATATCGTCATGAGCTCTGGCGTCAATGTCTATAACATGACATGGAAAGCTCCCGGGAGATCTTTATATTTGTGGTTTGCCGAATTAAACATCACAGCCTGTGACCTGGATGTATTCCAGTTGCTCGATGGAACTGACACAAATGCCGCCCAAGACTCGGATTCAAATTCGATGGTGCTGCTTTGTACAGTGACCTGCCCTAACATGGAAATAGCGGAGACCTCTGTTGCTAGGCAGGACTGCAATGGTACCGGATGTTGCTCCAGCTCGCACCTTATTATTCCTGCTCGCACCTTGCAGCTTCGGTTTGTCCGCCATGGCGGGGCGGAGCTGGACCGTAACCGAAGCTCACTCTGGGACGGAATCAATATAACTACTAATTATGCCATTATTACTTGGAGTATCATGGATCATGCAACAGGCGCCACCACCCTGGTTAACACGACCAACAACGCCTGTGTCAGCAATCACAGCAAGCCGATCCAAAATACTTTTGCATTTGGTCGCTGTTATAATTGCATTTGCGATAATGGGTATAAAGGCAATCCCTACATAATCGATGGATGCTTGCGTGATGGAGGTAATTTACCTGCTCCATCCCCGCATAGCTCTGTTTTCTTTTTTCTGTTTTAGCATTAAGATAACATTAGTTTGTGTTCGTTTCAATATATGTAGAAAAACTTAGTGATAAGACTCAATCAAGTAACGGCAACACACACTTCCTCCCCACTGGAAATCCAACTGCATGCCTAATTATACCTGCATACATATGTACACAAATGAAGCCAAACAAATTGGATTTGGTGTGTATAAACAGCTGTACATTTCTGATGAATCTCTTCATTTCATTCTGAAAATAGGGTATAATCCGGTCCAACGAAAGGCAAAGTGCTCTCGATGGTGTGGAAACATCAGTGTTCCATTTCCATTTGGCCTAGAAGAAGGCTGTTCTGCAAGGAAGCTATTTCAGCTCAACTGTACCAACATGTTGACGTCCAGCCTCCAACTAAACGATCATCATCATGTCATGAACATAAGTGTTGACGATGGACTCGTGGACATCGAAGACACGTCAAGTTACCAGCGTGATATGTCTGCGATGCATGTATCCGAGGAACCTGAACTCTATATTGGTTTTGGGGAATCGGCATCTGTGCAATGGGCCGTTGCTGGTCTGACATGCCGAGAGGCAAAACAGAACACGTCTGGATACGCATGTGTCAGCATCCATAGCACTTGCTTAGCCGTCTACTCAAAGGATGGTTACATCGGTTATCGGTGCAAATGCATGCCTGGCTTCAATGGAAATCCGTATATCCGAAATGGCTGTGAAGGTTCTCTCTCTCTCTCTGTGTGTGTCTCTCTCTCTCTCTCTCTCTCTATATATATATATATATATATATATATATCATAAACATTTATATGTTTAGATAATAATAATAATAATGGACCTTAATGGTAGTACGGCAGGAAAGCAATCATGAGTTTCTCTTTGAAGGATTTTGAAGTGAATACATATAGGAATTTCTAAACTCCCAAAGTAGGCATGATCTCCATTCCCAGTATCATATTCCGTAAATTTTTATCATGTTAATTCTTACTGATATGTGGTTGCAGATATTGACGAGTGCAAGAAACAAGACATTTGCAAAGGAGTATGCAATAATACTATAGGAACATACTATTGTACCGATTGTCCTGGGAATACACAGTATGATACTACAACAGTGCAGTGCACCTTTACCAAGAAGCAAAATCTTCTACTGGGTAAGTTTTATGTACTAGTTGCTTAATCTTACAGTGAACATGAACAAGAAAAAAAGCAGCACAATACTAAGGTAACATAGTATATCATTTCAGGTGTTGGCATTGGGCTTAGCAGTGGCTTCGGTGTTCTACTTCTCAGCTCAATTACTATAGTTCTTGTTCGTAGATGGAAAAGGGACATCCAAAAGCAACTGCGAAGGAATCATTTTCGAAAGAACCAAGGCCTTCTGCTGGAACAACTAATATCATCGGATGAAAATGCAAGTGACAAGACCAAGATTTTCACTTTGGAAGAACTAGAGAAGGCAACAAATAACTTTGATGCTACACGTATACTGGGTCGTGGAGGGCATGGTATGGTGTACAAAGGCATCTTGTCCAACCAACATGTGGTGGCGATAAAAAGGTCTAAGAACATCGATGAAGGTGAGATCAGTCAATTTATTAATGAGGTAGCAATTCTCTCACAAATAAACCACCGAAATATAGTAAAACTTTTTGGATGTTGTCTTGAAACTGAGGTCCCACTATTAGTTTATGACTTTGTTCCCAATGGCTCGTTATATGAAATTCTACATTCCAATTCAAGTAGTGGCTGTTTCTTGTTGTCATGGGAGGACTGCCTAAGAATTGCCACGGAAGCTGCAGCAGCTCTATATTATCTCCACTCGGCAGCTTTGGTGTCAGTCTTTCACCGTGATGTCAAATCTTCTAATATACTACTAGATGCAAACTACACTGCTAAAGTTTCAGATTTCGGTGCTTCAAGATTGGTTCCTATTGATCAAACCCATGTTGTTACAAATGTACAAGGTACATTTGGGTACTTGGATCCAGAATATTACCATACTGGGCAACTAAACGAGAAGAGTGATGTATATAGTTTTGGTGTGGTACTTGTGGAGCTATTTCTGAGAAGGGAGCCTATATTTACAACTGAGTCAGGTTCAAAGGAAAATTTGGCCAATTACTTTCTTTCGGAGATAAAAGTTAGGCCAATCAAAGAGATAGTGGCTGCTCAAATTTGTGAGGAAGCGACCGAAGAAGAGATTAAAAGTGTTGCCTCACTTACGGAGATGTGCTTGAGGCTCCGAGGTGAAGAGAGACCTACCATGAAAGAAGTCGAGATGACTTTGCAGTTGTTGCGAACTAAAAGGTCAAACTCATGCCATGCAAGTCCAGAAAATGATGAAGATATGCAACCACTCCAACGTACAAGAGCTGATGCTAGATGCAAGTCGCAGGCCATTAACTTGGGCAACGATGCTTATTCTGAGTCTCAAAACAACCAAAAATGCAACAGCTACAAACTGGAGTTAGGGTCAATTGGGTTACCACAGTAAGGGCCAATTTGTAATTTAAATTTCACATGAATTCTGGAGGAAAAGTTGCTTTCACTTAGACTGTAGTATATTTCTATTTCCTACGAAATTCCTATGAACATATTTTATTCCGAAAAAGGACTGAAATATGTGTACCAGCTTCTCGGCCTTCCATCGTAATACCCCTAATCAGGGTGATTTTACATTTAATTTATCTTTCTTACCAAGTACAATGTACACTAGATCACTTGTTTCCAATTTTTCGATAATGGGCACTTTTATATAGCTATCTTCAATTTTATACACTGAAACTTATATATCTAGAAAGGACAAACCTGTAGTCGAGAGGATGGACTACTCACACCGCATCATGGGAGCAGCGGAGATCGATGTTGATGAAGAAGGTGACGATTAACCCTTCTGGCAAAGTATTGAACAAGACTGAAGATTGTTTTTTTTTTTTTGCCTCGGATCGAATGTGGTGGCTCGCGCAATGAGTCGTCCTCGACTGGGAGTAAGAAATGGCTCTCCGAGGTGGAGGCGTGTCGATGCGTCGGCTTTCGCCAAGACCCAGGTGGCGCCGGCTTGGGTCCTCGCGAAGGATTGGGCTCTCGATCGGTTCAAGACCACTATGTAATCTTACACCCGCCATGGTGCCGACTCAACACCCATCACCTCATGGTCGGATTGGCCGAGTCTGAGCGCGCCATCCACCTCCAAGCCGAGGAGGTGGCCGAGTCTACATCGCGGTGTCATATGGTTCTTCCACCACTGGCGCAACGATGACGACGACAATGGAGCGGATGACAACGGAGGTTCCGGTGTCCTTAGAGGCCATGCCTATGACTTCAGCGTAAGCTACTTTCCTAATTCAGTTTAAGTTTATGTCAAACTTGTTGAATTTCGTTCGTTTGCATATAATATATATCAATCAAACTTACTTATTTTGTTTGTTTGCCTATAATATATCAAATTTACTTAAATTTCGTTCAAAATTTGTGTTCGACTGGTCTCAAATGTGCAAACATTTTGTGATGACGCGGAAATTGAATGACAGCGTTGGAGATTCCCAGAGGAGCCAAGGCAGCTATCGGCCGGGGAAGCGGGGTGTGACTCGACTCATCAAGTGCCGGGTTTCGATTGTACCTGAGCTGATCAGCTTTTTTTTCAGAGTAGCGGGCTTCAGATGTTGAGCGTGCGTGTTGCGAATGAACTGGAAAATTGGCATCTTACATTGCCAGCCCACAGCTCTACTCTAGTTGAATCTGTTGAGCAGTTAATTTATTTGTAGATAAAATGCACAGTCTGTCCATTTCCCACTGTTTACTGTACATGCTTGCCGGAGGCAGCAATAGGCGGCCCCTGTGTATCTTGTCCGATTCGCAATCCAGTAGTATTATTTATTACTCCCTCTGTCCCATAATATAAGACATTTTTGCAAGAACATTTACCAGAGCTCAGCGACTGCGATGGCGTGATCCACTCCTACTCCTCCTATCTGATTATCATCAACATGAACCATCTCGGAATAAAAAAGGTTAGTTGGTAGCATCTGCTCCGCTCTGCTTATGTTTAAATCCGAAATCAGATCCACACCTTTAGGCACGCGAACCAGCACTGCCACATGACTACAAACTTCATGATAGTACTACTACTACAGCTAATTAATATTCCAACAGCGCCACACGCTGAAATAATAGTACTCCCTCGGTCTCGGTGCATTAGGCATCTAACAAAAATCAAATAATCCCAAAATACTAAGGCGTGAAACAGTAGTACTAGTTGCACGCATATTAATTAGACCCCATCTATTAATTGGAGGACCAATGCATGTAATTTCTGTGGCGCGCTATTGGGATTTCAAGAGGTCTTGTAATTAATAGCACGTTTTTAGTTGAGAAAAAAATGATGTGATTGGCTTCATCGGTGATTCAATTTATTTTCTAGTCCAATCTCTTCGTGCCTAGGTTGCGGTGCATGTTCTAAGATGCCTAGTGCACCTGAATTCTCTCACACTGGATAGTAGTACCATGTACTAGTCAAATACGTCTGGTCCACTCCACTCTGAAAATGGCAGTGCGCAAACAAACATCACAAACCACACCAAGCCAACTGCATAGAGCTGAAACGTACCAGAAATAAAACGTACTGAATAGTTGTGCTTCGCTTTTGAACCAAAGGGCTGCGACGTCTTTCACAGTCTTGTCATGCCTACTGTCGTGATTGAAGCCAGACCATTAAAAATGTTTCTTTGCTTTCCTGAAACTTCAAATTTCAGCACCGAATGGACGAAGACACGAACTCGCGTGCAAGGAAATCTGAGAGAGGGGCACAAGTGCTTTGTGCTGCTCAAACTTCTGCAGCTTTTCTCGTCTTTTCTCTTCTCTTATTTGAAGATAACAATCTTGGACAAGAGAACGGTAAACATGGCCTCGTGCGAATCATGCCATACCACGACTCGGGGATAACGTGGGCGCACAGCACACGACATCACAAGAGGACATTGCACAAATAAACTCGTGGAGTTGTCCGCACTATGACATGGGAATTACACAACATTGTCTACCACATTGACCACTCTTTCATGTGTAAAGGGGGGAAAAATGAAATCTACAATTAACATGAAAAGGTGCTAGATTCATTCAACACACTGGACAATGACTAGAGGAGGATCACTGGATGAGTGCTTGGTATGCCTCCCGCATGGTTGGCCTTGCTTGCGGACAAGATTCCAAGCAAGAAAAGGCCAGGTTGACGAGTAGAGCCAAGATATCCTCTTATGTTCTTTTTGGTGTTGTCGGCCGCTGGTCTAGAATATCTTTCACCATCACATCTTGTTCCCCGCTTGAGCTATCATCTAATAGAGCCCTTGGATGCTTGCCCACCACTAACTCTAGCAGAACCACGCCAAAGCTATAGAAGTCACATTTCTCACTCACAACAGATGTGTATGCCATTTCTGCACAATACCAAATTAAACATTAGAATTAGAAACGAAGTGGATAGAGATGAATGCTTCTGACTGGAGAAGGAAAGATATATTACTACATACCAGGAGCAATGTAGCCATATGTTCCTGCTAGTGCACTCCAGTTTGATGAATCGGGCTTAAGAATCCTTGCTGTGCCAAAATCTGAGACAAAAGCCTTCAAGGATGTATCAAGTAAGATGTTATTGCTTGTGATATCTCGATGTATTATAGGTGGAGTGCATTCATGGTGCAAATAAGATACTGCCTCAGCCACATCATTTGCAATAGCAATTCTCTTCTGCCAATCCAATTCCTTTGCTAGCACCTCATTTTCCAATGTCCTGTGGAGACTTCCCTGCTGAATGTAGTCATAGACTAGAAATTTATACGTTGGATAGGAGAAAAATCCATACGTTTTGACAATGCTTCGTTGTCAGATATGTGTTAAGATTTCCATTTCACTACGGAACCTTCTTTCACCATCAAACTCTTCTTCGGCCTGATGAAGCTTCTTCACAGCAACTAGCTGCCCGTCTTGGAGTTGTGCCTTGTAGACTTTGCCGTCTCCTCCTATTCCAATGATGTACTTATCATCAAAGTCTTATGTTGCCCTTACAATATCGTCAAATGCTAATCTTCCATCAAAATTCCAAACAGAGAATAGGTCCCTTGATTCAGTGGTAACACTTTCTTGTGGTTTTCTCTTCATACGAATAAGTATTATTATGACAACAGTTGCAGCAACAATGCTGAAACTCATCACAAGAACAATTGGCAAAAGCAAACCAAGTATCTTCCCCATTTTGTGAGCAGCTACTGGGGTTGAATAACAAGATGGCATGCTAGAGAGGTTACCACATAGACCTTTATTGGGAACAAACCAACTTGTTGAAGCATTTTTTAGTAGCCTTGCTATTGGGATTGGTCCTTCCAAGTCGTTCTAAGACACATCGACTGTTGAAAGGCTCACCATGCTCGCAAAGGATGATGGGATGCTGCCACTAAACTGATTATGTGATAAATTCAGAAATTCCAGCATCTCCAACTTCCCGAGTTGCCGTGGTAACACACCAGTGAGGTTATTGTTGCTCGCATCTAGCATGTTGTTGTTGTTTGTCTTCAAGGATTGCAATTTCGTGCAGCCCCCTATTTCCTCAGGTATCAATCCACCCAGTCTATTACCAGATATATCAAGGTATCCTATGTTGCTTAGGTTTTGTATTTGTATGGGTATGTGTCCAGATAGTCGGTTCGATGATAGGTTCAGTATATATAGATTTGCTAAAGTACAAATTTCTGGTGGAATCTCACCGTTAAGATGATTAGAATCGAGTGATCATATTTTGTGCTAGACGTAATACGGTTAATTGGATACGTGCACCTAGATTATGTGAGATTTTCCCAGAGAATCTATTCGATGTCAAGCGCATGTCTTTTAGTTGTGGGTACACACCAAAATGTTGAGATAAATCTCCTGTATGACTAGTCTCCATCTTTGTATATATTTTCTCTTCCGGTCCAGTCTACTATGTATCGAGCATTCGGCTTCCTATTACTGACTGGCACAGTCTTCCTATTACTGCAATTTAACTTCTACGAGTTTACAGTGTGTGTATAGGTAGTGGATGAAGAAGAAATGGGCAGCTTATTACACTGGAGGTGAGCAGTTGATAGATAGAAGATGGCAACACTTTCCTCCTTGGTTTAGGTTCCGTAACTACGTTAGTAACATGCACTGTCCGTACGTGCTCTGAAACTGTAAACTAACACTACTGTTTCATTGCTAATAAATTTCTTATGGAGTCTGGAGAATACCTGCTATTAGCCAGCCACAGGCTATTCCTTGACATCTTGTCCAATTGCCAACTACCTTGTGCCACTCCGCTTCTCCGACAGACAGACCCTCGCTTCTTTGACGGCATACACTGTTGAGTATCGTGATTATTAGGAAAGCTAGGATAGCGTAGGATATTATTCTACCTTGACTTGTACTCCAAGATGATTATATACTCCTATATATATTCCCATGAGCCTCAAGCAATACAACAACGAACTATTCCATCAATCTCTCTCCCTTCTAACATGGTATCAGTTTCCCGGGTTTAAACCCTAGCCGCCGCCGCTTCCGCACCCGTGCGCCACCCCCGGGGCGATCGGCCTCCATAACCGCCACCAGGGACCGCGCCGCCCGTACCTAGGGTTTGTCTGCCGGTCGTGTTGACCGGCTGTCCTAGAGAGTCTTTTTCCTGAGCCCTTACTCCGGGTTTTTTCGCTCTCTCGTCGATCGTTTTGATCGGCGTTTTTCTTTTTGGTTTTCCGATCTATGCTTGATCGGTTTGCGTCGCCCGCCGCCGCCGTCGACCCCCGTGCGCCTCTACTCCGACACCGGCGCGACCGGCCGGCCTCATCACCGACTTGGTGGCCTCGCGCGACAGGCGGCCCCTAACGGCCGTCGTCCGCGCGTCTGCCCGCCCGTCGCCCCGATCCGGCAGCCTCGCGCGACAGGCGGACCCTCATGGCCATCGTCCGTGCGTCAGCCCGCTCGTCGATCTACGCCGGCCATCACCGCCCTGTCCCCGAGTTCAGCACGGCCCTGCGTCGATCGAGCAACAGGCTGCCGCTGCGTCGCCCCGTCGGGCTGCAGCGCCGCCGACCCGTGGTTCTTCCCATGGATGCACCGATCCGCGCCGCCGCTGCGTCGCCCCTTCCGGCCGTAGTGCCGCGGCACGTGATCCCCGCCGCCGCCCTGAGGCCATTCCCGTTAGGGGCGAAACTGGGCCTGGGGCAACTGGGGCTGTAGCCCCAGGCGTGGCCCAACTAGTATCTATATGTATAGTAGAGAAAAAATCAGAATATAGGATACATAGAAGCCTAGCCCTAGGCTTCACCTAGACATACGCACTCACGTACAAGCCTTCAGCAGTTCAGCCCATTAGCCCAACTCAATCGATCGATCACAACAGAGAAAAAAAATCCCTCACCTGATCGCGGCAATAGAGAAACCCTCGCTGCGCCGCCGTCCTCGTCAACCAGCGATTGGCGATTCCCCGCCGCGCTGGCCGCCGGGTCCGGCGTCCTCACTACCCGACCACCTCTTGTTCTTCTCCATCCGATTCTGAATTGCAGTGCACGCACTGAGGCCAACGCACACTGGCCGCATAGGTAATCTGTATCATGTAATTTTGTTTTCCCTAATTCTTTTATATCAGCCAAACTCAGTGAGTTATATTTACCTAGTCAATTTTATTTCATTTGTTGTCAGCAAATTAGAAATACAAGATGAACAAGAGGACCCGTACAATTGAATCTTTCTTTCAGTCAACATCCAATCAACCTTCAGCCAACAACACCAACACTGATGGATCACCTACAGAATCAGTACCAGTGGGAGCTAGTAATGCAAAGGAAAGTGAACCACGTGTGGAGCTTAATCCGGATGACATTAATCCTGATCCCGGCCTCCAAAAACCAATTGAAGAGTTGCATCCGGATGTTAGGGATGCTACTAGAAGAGAGTATTTGGCCATGGGAGCATGTCGACCAACAGGCCATGTTTATGAACAGGGAAGAATTGGGAAGCAGATGATAGGCTTTCGTGAAGAGTGGTACAAATCGCATGATTGGTTGGAATATAGTGTTGCCAAAAAGGCCGCCTTCTGTTTTCATTGTTTTCTCTTTAAGCAATCAAGAGCTGAAAACTATGGAATAGTAGCATATACAAAGAATGGTTTTAGTAACTGGAAAAATGCTATTGCATCTTTTATTACTCATGTTGGTAATGTTAACAGTGCTCATAATAGAGCTAGAAGACAGTGTCAAGCTTTTCAAAACCCGAGGCAAAATGTGCAACAAGTATGGCCCGGTTCAGACAAGAAGAAGGAGGAAGAGTACCTGGGTCGTCTCACTATCATGTTAGATGTCGTGAAGTTTCTTTTATTGCAAGCTCTTGCTTTTCGTGGACATGATGAGTCTGCTAACTCAAACAATAAGGGGAATTTCTTAGAGATGGTGCAGTGGTATAAAAAAGGGATTCGAATGCCGCTAAGTTGTTAGATTGTGCTCCTGGAAATAATTTGTTGACATCTGCACAAATACAAAAGCATCTGTGCAAAGCTTGTGGAGAAGAGTCGACTAAAGCAGTCGTGAAGGATATTGGGGATAAAAAATTCGTTGTCCTTGTTGATGAGGCTCGAGATGCATCTCTCAAGGAGCAAATGGCTGTGGCTTTGAGGTTTGTATGTCATGAATTGATTTTTATTGCTTTTTTTGTTATGAACTATGCTCATATTTTTTTTCTTATCTCATCTAGGTATTTGAATAGTCAAGGGGAAGTGATTGAGAGGTTTGTATGACACAACATCATCATCATTGAAGGCAGCCTTGGATGCTATGTTTCTTAAACATGGCCTATCTATCCATAGAATGCGAGGCCAAGGATACGATGGAGCATCGAACATGAGAGGTGAATTTCATGGGCTGCAAAGAAGGGTACTGGATGAGAATCCTTATGCTTTTTATATACATTGCTTTGCACATCAGTTGCAGTTAGTGGTTGTTGTCGTTGCCAAGTGTTGTCCTTCTGTCATGGATTTTTTTAGTTACACTTCGATGATTGTCAACAGTGTTAATGGTTCTTGTAAGAGACATGACCAGTTAGCCCAAGCGCAACATGATGATCTTGTGCAGAAATTAGAGTCTGGAGAAATTTTTACAGGGAGAGGGAGGAACCAACAAACTAACCTGACAAGACCCGGTGATACTAGGTGGGGCTCACATCATAAAACCTTGTGCCGTCTTCATCTCATGTGGTATGCAGTGCTAGAGGTATTGGAGAATATGTCTGATGATGCCACTAACACATCACAAAAGACCACAACACGAGGTTTGATACGTCATATGGAGAGCTTTGAGTTTGTGTTTATACTGCATCTTATGATGAAATTGTTGGGAAAAACTAATGATCTATCACAGTGCTTGCAAAAGAAGAACCAGAATATTGTCCGTGCTATGGGTTTGATTCAAACCACATTGCAGAAACTTAATGAGATGAGGCATCAGGTATGGGATGAGCTATTTGAAGAGGTAAATGCCTTTTGTCTCAAACATAACATCATTATTCCAAACATGACGGAAACATTAGCTATTGGGGGTCGTTCGAGAGGTCGTGGCGGCCAGATGGTAACTCACTTACATTATTTCCATCATGAAGTATTAAATGTGGTGCTTGACCAGATTATTGTTGAGTTCAACAATCGCTTTGCTGAGAAATCTACCCAACTATTGAGATGCATCGCTTGTCTTGAGCCTGGAAATTCTTTTGCTAATTTTGATATAAATAAGCTAGTGGAACTTGCTCAGATTTATGGCGCGGATTTCTCAGAATATGAGTGCAGAGTTCTTAGGGACCAACTTGAGACATTTGTTACTGAAGCTAGAGCTGATACTGAATTTTTAAGTTGCATTGATCTTGGCCAGCTTGCTATAAAGATGGTTCAAACAGATAGGCACACACATTTTCGTTGGTATATCGTCTCATTGAATTGGCCTTGATTCTCCCCGTCGCAACGACAACTGTAGAAAGAGCTTTCTCAGCTATGAGCATTGTTAAAACTGATCTGCGAAACAAGATGAATGATGAATGGATGAATCACTGTTTGGTGTGCTATATTGAGCGTGATGTATTTGCAAGCATTGATGATATTAAGATTATACAGTGCTATCAAAAAGAGAGGAAACGCAAGGGGCTACTACCTCGTGGACTTCGTGTTAATGGTATAATATGTTCTTTTTCTTGCAAAATTTCGTATGAACAATTGATTTAGTCTATGTCCAGAGTCTTAATTTGAAATACTTGATTTTATGTTTGCAGATTTAGGTCCTTCTACTATTGTTGGTGAAGAAACAATTGCCTTGAACGAAGCAAGTCTTCAGTAATTTGGTACCAAACCATGTTTGCGATGATGCACTTTGTTAAACTATTTGTTATATGGAATTTCCTCTCATGATAATAATGAATTTATATTTTGTTTTGAATGTGATTTTGTGGCATACTTATAACGCACATTGATGTGCGTGGTATTTGACTTTATATTTAGTCAGTTAGTTTTAGCCCTAGGCTTTGCGAAATCCTGGTTCCGCCTCTGGTTCCCATGGTTGCACCACCTCGCGTGCCGCTGCGTTGCCCCTTCAGGCCGTAGTGCCGCGGCCCGTGGTCAACCGCCGCACCGAAGCCGTCCGCTCCAGGACGTCCGCGAGGCTGCACCGACCCTCGCGCTGCCGCTGCGTCGCCCCGTCGGGCCATAGCGAGCATGGCACGCGATCCCTGCAACCGCCCTGAGGTCTTCCCCGCCGTCGCCCCGACCCGCCCGCCGCCGTTGCGTCACCCCTTCGGGCCGTAACGCTACGGCCCGCGGTCCACCTCTGTCCACGCGCGTTGACTTTCACGTGATATGTGCCGCGTCGCTTCCCTTGGCGCGGGAACGTCACCATCCGCGCCGGTCTTCGTCACGCTGTGGGGTTCATTATCGCCTACTTCGAGCACTGCCGCCGTGCTCCTTCTCTAGCCGCCCCCCCCCCCCCCCCCCGCCGCCTCCTTAGGCCATCGCCGCCGCTACTCTTCTTCCTTGGCTCTACGACGACTACCTCGACACCGGCGACCCCCGACTCGACACCGACCACGGCGTTCTTCGCACGGCTACCTCGACTACGGCTACACGACCTACGCTCTCGGCTACCTCGACAAATGGCACAAAGGGCTACGGCCTTGCTTGAGCAACCTCGTCGATTTCCACTCCAGCCAGGACTCCGCAATGCATCGACCGTTATGACTGTGGGGGGTGTCCGTCGGCTTCCCTTCAGATTATTCTCCAGTCTCACCGTCTGCTCGCTACTGTTGTGACTGCGGGAGATGTTGAGTATCATGATTATTTGAAAGCTAGGATAGCGTAGGATATTATTCTACCTTGACTTGTACTTCAAGATGATCATGTACTTCTATATATACGCCCATGAGGCTCAAGCAATACAACAACGAACTATTCCACCAATATCTCTCCCTTCTAACAGACACTACGCACGGATACAATTTGGTGGAATTTTTGGTGAAAGTTTTTCACAGATATCACGATAACTGGCCCAGAATAGCAACATTGAGAGAGCACACTATCCTATTTTCTTACATTCTCGTAGTACAATGTATCACAAAAATGTGATATGCGACCTGGAACTACAGCGCTTCAACTCCTAGTAGATCCATTAGCTTCACTCTACCAACAGTCTTTCACTCTTTCTGTACAAGCAAAATAAAAAGACATACACATCCTTTCTTCAATTAAAAATAGTCCACATATGAATAATCCCTTGATACCAATTATTCAGGAAAAAAAAAGTCTGGCATAAACCGAAATACAACTAACAAGAAGAGTCACTTTAAGCAGAAGATGTCAAAAATGTACAGAATATTCTGGAAGCAATACAAACCAACCCGACAAGTGTGTACTGAGAAATAAGACCTGTATAAGCTGCAAGTTCCTCATCACGGCAGAACCTTATTAAGGCCGGTTGCCCATATCTTCACAGTTTCGTCAGAACATGCAGTTAGAACATCCCCCTTTTCAAAGAATTTAGCATCACATATGCAACCTGCACGCTCAATACTTTGAACACAGATCCCATCTGCATTGTATCGCTAAGTACATGAAGCGCTTGTTTGCATTCTGCTACATACTCAAATAAAAAATCGTTGTACCCTCCAGTATAAATTCCTTTTTTAAATAGCACATATATGAATCCAAACAAGTACTGCCTAAAAAATAAGACAAAGTTTGCCGATCGCGGATCCCATCACTTTGGTGTTTTTTTCTCTCACCTACGCATAGCTTTAGTCATATGTGACTTTGCTCTTTGCATGCGGGTTTGTGTGCATGTGTTGGTATTGCTAGTGTGCATCCTAATTATGGAAAGGCCAGGGGTGCTCATTGTGTGTGTATCTTCTTTTTTAGAGGAAAGGCATACGCCCGACTTTATAAATAAAGCCATAAGGTAGGTAGCAACAGCATCACCGAAAAGTATCAAACACACCCAAGCCCCAACGCTGGGCAAGACGACGAGGATAAAGTCAGGTACATGGCTCCCACGCCAGTACACGGCAGGCAGGCCGGAAGAGAAGGAACCAACTAAAGCTAAAGACTCTGGCCCAAAAGAATCACTCAAGCACCCTGCTCTTGTCTGCATAATTGAGACGCCGTGGTCCGGATTTTGTCGATCAACATAGATAGCGCCTCTTGGTCGTCGGCCTTAGTCAATGATTTCCACTGCTGCAGGAAAGCACACGATTTAAATAAGCAGTCAGCCCGTTTAGCCGGAAACACGTGCTCGATAGTAAATTTGTTCTTAGTGGTCCACAGAGACCAGCATAAAGCCCCCAATCCCACCCAAAAGATTCGTCTAGAAACACCGGAGAGGTTGGACGCCAGGCTGCGCAACTCGGCAAAGGAGGCAGGGGCCCAAGACACATGAAGCCAGTCCCGCACACAACTCCAAATAAGCTTAGCGAGGTGACAGTGAAAAAAATATGATCCGAGTCTTCCACCTCACCACAAAGAGCACAAAACTAGGAGCCCGGCCCGTTTCTCTTACGAATCTGATCAGCCGAGGGCAGCCGGCCTCGAAAGGCTTGCCACAAGAAAATTTTAATCTTAGGGGGAATACGGGCCTTCCAAACTTGGGAAAAACGATTGGTAGGCGTGCCACCAACGAGCTTAGAATAGAGAGACTTAACAGAAAACCGCCCAGAGGCAGAAAGCGGCCAAAGCACCGAGTCCCTGACCGTCGAGAGCGTAGGGAAGAAGGCAGTAAGACGTTGCCAATCTTCAAACTCTACAGGCGACAGAGAACGGCGGAAGGCCAGGTTCCACCCCTGGGAAGCAAGCTTCGCAATAGAAATATTAGGGTCAGAGCAGTAAGAGAAAAGGGTAGGGAAGGTCACCGAGAGAGCGAATCTCCACACCACCAATCAAGCCAAAACCGAATAGAGGAACCATCCCCAACAACAAACTTAACGAAAGATTGAAAAACAGGTCTAACTTTGACCATAGACTTCCAAAACTGAGAGCCACCACGCGGCAGAGCGAACATCGGGCTTGAGATGGGAAATATTTAGCCTTAAGGATCAACAGCCAAAGGGGTTGATCCTCAGCGCTCATAATCTTCCACCACCATTTAATCATCAAGCATTGGTTCATGATGGAAGTATTAAGAATCCCTAACCCCCAAGGTTTTTGGGCCTGCACATCAATTTCCATTTGACGAAGCGATATTTGCGACGATTGTCCGCAGCATTCCAGTAAAACGCCCCACGGTGTTTGTCAAAACCAGCATGAATCCCAGCCGACAAGAGAAAGAAGCCCATAAGGAACATGGGGAGGGAGGAGAGGCAAGCATTAATTAGGGCCACTTTACCAGCGTTCGTATTATATCTACCCCGCCAGGGAAGGACCCTGTTTCCCACCTTAGTGAATATCGGGGCAAAATCTTTGGCATGGAGCACATCCGGGGAAATAGGCAACCCCAAGTATTTGAATGGATAGGAGCCCTGCTTACAGTTAAGAAGGTGGGCCACTCACGCGGCTTCCGACTCGTCCACACTAGTCACAACTACTTCGCTCTTGGCAAAGTTAATCTTAAGCCCCGGCATAGCCTCGAAGCAAAGTAAAATAAATTTGAGGTGGGCAAGGCAGGCCTCCTTCATCTCGACCAGAATAATAGTGTCGTCCGCATATTGGAGATGGGTGAGACCATGGGGAATGAGATTAGAGCAAACCGGAGTAATGTGCCCACTGGCAGCCGCCCTAGAAAGTAGGCGAGATAAAGCATCTGCAACGAAATTGAATAGAATGGGAGAGGCAGGATCGCCTTGCCTCAGGCCTCTACCGTTGGCAAAGAATTTGCTAACCTGCCCATTAACATTGATGGCAGTGTGGCCTCCCGAGACCAACCGCAGAATCCTATGGACGAGGGGCCCCTCGAACCCTTTGGCCAATAAAACTCTACGCAGAAAGTGCCAACTCACCGAGTCATAGGCCTTCTCAAAGTCTAATTTTAGAATCACCGCTTTCGACTTACGAATCTTAAGATCATGAACGATTTCATGCAAACAGAGGACCCCGTCCAGAATGAAACTACCCTTGATGAAAGCCGACTGGAAAGGGCTAATGGTACGGTGGGCAATGGGGGAGAGACGAGTGGCTAACCCTTTAGCCAGAAACTTGGCGAAGTTATTAATAAGGGCAATCGGCCTAAATTGCGAGATCAAGTCCGCGCCCTTGACTTTAGGAATAAGGGTAATGACAGCGTAATTAAGGCGAGAAATGTCCACCGTACCCAACCAGAACCCTTGGATGATCATACAAATGAGAGGCCGCAACTGCGGCCAGAATTTTTTGAAGAAGGGGATCGAGAAACCATCAGGGCCGGAAGCAGCCTGCGGGTTAGCCGAGCTAATCACCTGCCAAATCTCTTCATCAGATAAGGGAACCATCAGGCCCGAATTTTCGTCCGGAGAGATCTTAGACCCCTCATCCCAAAAGTCAGGACAAAGGCCAAGCCTAGGGTCCGGCTTAGAGCCGAGTAGATTAGAATAGAAACTAACAATGTGATTCATAATGAGGGACTGGTCAGAAACTCTAACGCCGTCAATCAACAGAGTGTCAATGAAACACCTGCTGCGTCTGCCATTCGCGATCGCAAAAAAATAGGCCGTCATAGCATCCCCTTTTAAGGTCCAGTTAAGGGCACCTCGCTGGCGCCAGTAAATCTCTGACTGTTGGTGAAGCAACAGCAGAGCGTCTTCCAGGGAGTAGCGAGAAGCCCACTGAGAAGCGGAGAGCCCAGATGTGTCAGCAGATTGGTCCAAATCCCGGATTTGAGATTCGAGGGATTCCTTGTCTCTACGCAACTCGGCCGCCCTATTCCGAGACCACCCCCTTAAGAATTTACGCAACTCATAAGATAACTTGTGCCAATCATCCAAGGGACCAAAGGAGCGGTGAGGAGAGGAGAGAAGATTAGTGATCTTAGAAGCCACCATGTCGCAAAAGCCCTCCACAACAAGCCAAGAAGCATCAAACTGGAAACGGGAGGGAGAAACAAGAGAGAGGATACCCGCATCCAGGATCAGGGGAACATGATCAGAGCCCACCGCAGGCCTAGCCTTAAGCAGCGCGCGGGGAAATAGCGAGTCCCACTGAACAGAAACAAAAACCCTGTCGAGCACCGACCGGACAGGCGAGGATTGATGGTTAGACCAGGTGAAACGCGCCCCCACCCTAGGGAGCTCACGCAGCGTGCAGTTACTAATGAAATCATTAAAAGCATTGGCAAGAGGCCAGGAGAAATTAGGATTATTCTTGTCGGCCGGAGAACGTAACAAATTGAAATCACCCCCAATTAGAAGAGGAATAGTACATGATTCAATCTTAATCGATAGTTCGTCCAAAAAGAGAGGAGCAAGCATGTGATCCGCAGGGCCATATACCACCATAAATTCCCACAAAGTGTTGAGCTGACGATGATGAACCACACAGCTAGCCCAAAAGATGCCATGATCAAAAGTAATGAAATCAAAAACGTCCCGCTTGGATCCAATCAAGATTCCCCCAGAGTGGCCCAAGGCGGGGAGAAGGTGCCAATCAAACCTATCCATCCCAGCTATCGCAGAGAGTTCAGAAGGGGAAAAGGATTCCTTGAACGTTTCGACCAGCCCTAAAATGTCAATATGTTGACCACAAACCAAGTCATGAATCAGGTCACGGCGCCCCCTAGCACCGAAACCACGAATATTCCAGACTAAAGCTCTCATTTGAAGGAAAGGTTTTTAATACGGAGACTCGATCTGCACGGAGCCCCACAAGGCTTAGATCGCTTGGGACGCCCCACCTTAGCAAGGGCCCGGGGGGCAGACGACTGGCCACAACCATTTGTCGCCTCGAACCCCCCGGCTTGGCCCTGAGCACCAGCAGGACCAGCACCTTTCGAGGCCTCAACGGCCTTAGCAATGGCAGCCTGGGCTGCCTCATTGGCCCTAATGATAGAAAGAAGGTGAGAAGGGGAGCCCATCCCCGGTATCGCAGCCACCCCAATATCAGACATGATATGCAGCAAATGGTCATCTGACAGAGCTGGTAAAACAAGGCGAACAGGGGAGGCAGGAAGAGATGGTTGGGCAAACGAACCTGAAGGAGGGAGGTCCTTGGCCGCGGCACGCCGTTCCGCCCGCACCGCCACCGAGACGCCAGAGTCACGCACACGCCGGCCCTTCCGCGCCGTGGACGCCGGAGAATGCAGCACAGGGGACCACCGAATCGGCGACGCCGGCCCAGGGCCAGACCCCGAGGCGAAGCCCAGGTCCTTGTCCAGACGCCGAGCCAGACCCGTCACCGACAGCTTGGAAGTGGAGGAGGCCCGACTCTTAGCCGAAAATTTCCGTACCAAAGACTTCTTCTTCTTCTTAGATGAGGGCTCGGTGGAGCGCAAGGGGGAAGCTGGAAGGTCCTCGATCCCAGAGAAGGAAGGAGACTGCGGGCGAGTAGGCACATTGGAGCAAACACCAGAGAAGGGGGTCCCCTTACCAGCACCAGCGGCACGAGAAGCCAAGTCCTCCTTCTGAGGATTAGGGGCAGGGGCATTGTCCTTGAGCAGCTCGCGTTCATCCGGATCCAGCTTATCCCATTCAGACTGTGTAAAACGCGGATCAGTACCTCCACTTGGGTTCTGCCCCCCAGCCGACCCATCCCCCTGCGTTGCATCATGGTCCTGGTCCGAAGGCTTGGAAGGAGGAGTCGGAGGTGGAGGAGGAGCACGGGGTTCAGCACCCTCCACTCGAACCCGAAGCCGCACACCCTTAAGAGAAGGGAAGACATCCACAGAGCCATGAACACAAACGGGGTCGATGCACCAGACATTGAGACGAACCGGGCCAACCTTGCCCAGGGATTCCGAATCCACTTCCACGGGCTTGCCAATGAGCTTACCAAACGCCATCATGAACTCCACAGATCGAAGCCCCACTGGCACGTCATCAACTAGCACCCAGATCTTGCTAAGCGGGCCCACCGCCTTGCCACCACAGGTAGCTGCTTTGACAGAGACCACAAGCTGGTTGAGGGGGAGGGTAAAACTGGTGCACGAGGATATCATCCGTAGACAGCCCTTAGAGGGAAAAACCACTGCGAATCCATACTCTGAAAGCTGGCGCACCTGCCAATCCCAGCCACCATCGTCCCATATTTTCAAACCATCCAAGAGGGTCTGCGGAGAGATCAGCTGACCGCACACCGTGATGATGGCCGCGTTAGAGAGGGACGGCGCAGCCATCACCACAGGAACATCAGCATCCAGAGCGAAGAAAGAACATCCGGGAATACCCATGCCAAACTGAATGAAAGAGGGGATCTTGGTACGGTTACGGCAGTCGACAGTAAGATGGCCAGAGCGACAGGTGAGGCAGAAGGGTGGGTTAGTGCATCTATATTGGAAGTGGTTCGAGCGGTGGCACGCAAAGCAAGTCAGGGTCGGTGAAGGGCCCGAGGAAGCAGGGTGCTGGCGAGGAGGGGGAGGCGGCGGCGGCAGGATGCCATCGCCACGGACCGCAGAAGGGGTACCCGAAGCAGGGGGAGGGGGGCGCCGATCTCCGGCTTGCGAAGAGGAGGAGCCAAGCCCGAAGCGCGGCCCCGAGCGAGAGGCAGCGCCCGCCGCAAACGAACGAGGGGGGGGGGCGTGGCGGAGGGACCGGGCCCCTGGCCGGAGCGGGGGGCGGCGTCGACGAGGAGGAACCACCGCCAGCCGAAGCAGCAGCGGCCTCCCATGGATCCAGCCCCGAGCCAGGGACCGCCGTCCCAGATCTGGCCACGGAGCGCTCCGGCCCCGCCACCCACTCCTCCCACTCACACGGCAGCACGCGCACCGCCCGCTCAGATTTGAGCTTGGACCGCAGCTCTGCCTCATAGGCCAGATCGACACCATCTCCCGGCGACGCTTCACGGGCCCGCTTGCTACCCGAAAGGGCCTCGGAGGAGGAGCCCCGAGACTTGTCCATGGCGGTCACCTCAGCGAAGGAGAGAAGCAGTGGGGGTGGGGAGGGAGCGGATCTGGAGAACTGGCGGATAGGGCGACGCACCCTACGGATATCAGTGGCGGACGCAGGAAACCCTAGGAAGGAGGGAAGCGCCGCGACGCACCCATAAATAGCCACAACAGGCCAGGCCAGAGAGGGCCGAATGGGCCGTAACGGGATCGCAGGCCCGGGAAGGGGGCGGACGCGGAGCAGTGGCCACAACCAACTGCCCCGGGCCCACAGACGAGAGGGGGGAAAAGACACGAGGGACGACAGAGCCGGGGGCCCGGGCGGCCTAGCTCAAGACGAACCAGGCACCGCCAGGCCCATGAGCTCACCAAGGCCCATCTCGACCAAAGAGCAGACCGGATCTAGGGTTTGGCCACCACCCGCCCCCGCACACACCGGCGATGCCGCCGCCACCGGTCCAGGCCGGCGAGGAGGAGGGCGAACAGAACAAGCGACCGGAGAAGCACCATCACCCAAATCCACCAGCCCAGCGGACGGGGAGGAACCGAGGAGACCACACTCAGGAGAGGGAGCCGGGCCCCGGCCCGCACGGCGCCGACGCCGGCGAATGCACCACCACCCAGACGACCCAGAGGGAAACGACACCGGCCGGCACCTGCCACCCGGAGCAAATTTCCGGGCGCGGCCTGGCGCCGGCACGGGCGGCACCACCGAAACCGCTCCCGACGAGGCATCCTCCGCCGAGTCAGAATCCGACTCCACCGAGTCGCCCAGCGCCCAGAAGCGCGAACCGGGGAAGGACGCCGCCGAAGAGGAGTAGGGAGAGCCATCCCGACTCGCATAAAACGGGGGGGGGGGGGACGGCGGGAGGGAAGGGAGGGGAGGGGGGAGGGGGGAGCCATGGCCACGGCGAGGACAGGGGAGGAGGAGGGGAGCGGCGCGCGAGGGGACGAAGGGGGAGAAGGGAGAGGAGTTGGAGTGTGTATCTTCTTCATGCTCTCTTTTAAGCTAATAAAATCCATCTTTTGTAGAAAAAAAAACAAGACAAATGAATGGTGACCGTAATTGCTTCTTGACACTCATAACTTAAATCACCACACCAGGCCTCCTCTTACCATTCCTATGATGTGAACAACTTATTAATTATTTAAGTAGATGATTGTAGCCGTAAGTGAAGACTGAAGGGACACTGGGAATTGGAGACTTGAACGGAACATATAGCTTGGATGTAAAAAATCAGAGGCACTTTTCACTTCGAGACAAATACTTCATGCTGACGAAGGCAAGCTGCCCCCATTGCTATTCAGTACAATCAAATTAATGTTGGGTATGAAATTCCCTCAAAAAAATTAATTTCTAAGCCTGGGAATGTTTTGCTGTGCAAGTAGGCAACACTACATCTACAATCCGATTTTAATTTCTAAGCTCCCTAGCTATGTTATATGTTCACATTAATTTTATAAAGACGCACGCAGTGCCTATAGAATTTGCTATATATAGTTGGGGCATCATGTAAATTTCAACACTATGCTATAAAATGTACGAGAAAAATGAGATATATGACCTGTAACTTGCAGCGCCTCAACTCCTGGTGGATCCATTCACTAGTAAAAAACAAGGTTTTGGTTCAGCCAACCCATTAGTCCCGGTTCAGTCATGAACCGGGAACAATGTGGGCATACGTCCCGGTTCGTGAGTCCAAGGGGCCGGCCGGGCCTCTTGGGGCATTGGTCCCGGTTCGTCTGGACCCTTTTGTTCCGGTTCCAGGCACGAAACGGGGCCAATGGGCCTCGCTCCTGGCCCACATCCATTGGTCCCGGTTCATGGCTGGAACCGGGAACAAAGGATGGTCTTTAGTCCCGGTTTCAGCCACGAACCAGGACCAATGAGGTGGCTATATATACCCCTCACCCGCGAGTAGAGCACTCCACTGCTCTGTTTTTCTCAGCGGCGAGGAGAGAGCTTTGTGGTGCTCTAGCTCATATCCTATGCACATGAGGTGTTCGATGAAATGCCCGAGCCACACTACTTAAACTTTCTCCTCTCCAAGCTCGACCCGCAAGCTCCATTTTCCTCAAGATTTGTCTAGGTTTAGCGGTCCGTCACGTCTCGTCCCCGTCTTCACCGCCGTCGATCGCCCGCGCCGATCTCGTCGCCGGCACCACCGTGGTGAGCCTCTTGTTCTTATCTTCTTTCTAAAAGAAAAAAAATTCTTACTTGTATGATTAGATAGATACATGTATAATTTTCTTCCTTTTATTATTGCTTGTTATTATATAGTGCGATGGTTTTGGTATCCGCTCCCGTCGGCCCGCGTCCTGTCTATGATTCGGATGTGGTATATATTATCTTTTATAACTATTTGGCTCATTTATTGTTTATGACAATTATGCCGACCAACGTGACATAGATTTTATTTATCTAGGAGGTATGTGAACTGGAAATTCCAACCGACTCTATTGTCAAGAGGTTAAATTAGTTGAAAAAATTGAGGAGGCGAAGATGATATTGGAGATGCATGTTGCCGATGTCGTCGATGATCACAAGATCAAGATGGATGCAATGCGCTTGAAGATTAAAAAGATTAGAAAATATGGCATTCATACCGAGGCTTTGTATCATTATGCCGTTGCATCAATCGTTACCTTGGTTGCGATTATGATCGCATTGGTTGTTGCATTGAAATGTTTTACATAGTTTCAATGTATGGTTTAATTAGATGCTCTGGAGAGCTATATGTTGTTCAATGAGAACTATGTATGTACTTTGGTTTTAATGTGATGATGGACTTCTATTAATTTGGCCACTTATGTATTCATGATGTTCTGTAATGGTTTTTGACACACATAATTATATATATTGCACGCAGATGAACCGGCAATGGATGTACGGTGACAAACACGCCTCCGAGTACATTAAGGGCGTGCATGATTTTCTCGAAGTGGCTGAGGCAAACAAGCGGAATGGTTTTATGTGTTGTCCATGCCTTAAATGTGGGAATACAAAGTCTTACTCTGACCGGAAAATCCTTCACACCCACCTGCTTTACAAGGGTTTCATGCCACACTATAATGTTTGGACGAGGCACAGAGAAATAGGGGTTATGATGGAAGATGGCGAAGAAGAAGTGGACGATGACAACTATGTGCCCCCTGAATACGGTGATGCTGCAACGGGGGAAGCTGCTGAAGATCAGAGGAACCAGACGATGTGCCCGATGATGCTGCAATGGGGGAAGCTGCTCACTATCAAGAGGAACTAGACGATGTGCCCGATGATGATGATCTCCGCCGGGTCATTGTCGATGCAAAGACGCAATGCGAAAGTCAAAAGGAGAAGCTGAAGTTCGATCGCATGTTAGAGGATCACAAAAAAGGGTTGTACCCCGATTGCGAAGATGGCAACACAAAGCTCGGTACCTACTGGAATTGCTGCAGTGGAAGGCAGAGAATGTTGTGCCTGACAAAGGATTTGAGAAGCTACTGAAAATATTGAAGAAGAAGCTTCCAAAGGATAACAAATTGCCTGACAGTACGTACGCAACAAAGAAGGTCGTATGCCATCTAGGATTGGAGGTGCAGAAGATACATGCATGCCCTAATGACTGCATCCTCTACCGTGGTGCGTACAAGGATTTGAACGCATGCCCGGTATGCGGTGCATTGTGGTATAAGATCAGAAGAGATGAACCTGGTGATGTTGACGGCGAGCCCCGCAGGAAGAGGGTTCCTGCGAAGGTGATGTGGTATGCTCCTATAATACCACGGTTGAAACGACTGTTCAGAAACAAAGAGCATGCCAAGTTGATGCGATGGCACAGTGAGGACCGTAAGAAAGACGGGAAGTTGAGAGCACCAGCTGACGGGTCGCAGTGGAGAAAAATCAAGAGACAGTACTGGGTTGAGTTTGCAGGTGACCCAAGGAACGTATGGTTTGGTTTAAGCGCTGATGGCATTAATCCTTTCGGGGAGCAGAGCAGCAATCACAGCACCTGGCCCATGACTCTATGTATGTATAACCTTCCTCCTTTGATGTGCATGAAGCGGAAGTTCATTATGATGCCAGTTCTCATCCAAGGCCCTAAGCAACCCGGCAACGACATTGATGTGTACCTAAGGCCATTAGTTGAAGAACTTTTACAGCTGTGGAATGGAAACGGTGTACGTGTGCGGG
This sequence comes from Triticum aestivum, assembly GCF_018294505.1. Lineage (NCBI taxonomy): Eukaryota > Viridiplantae > Streptophyta > Magnoliopsida > Poales > Poaceae > Triticum > Triticum aestivum. The sequence continues at coordinate 365,845 of NC_057796.1, read as the reverse complement.
ATGAGCACAAACAGGAGGAATTTAACCTGCACGTGTTGCTGTTTGTAACCATCAACGATTGGCCCGCTCTCAGTAACCTTTCAGGACAGAAAAACAAGGGATACCACGCATGCACGCACTGTTTAGCTGACACCGAAAGTATATACCTGGACAAATGCAGGAAGAATGTGTACCTGGGCCATCGTCGATTTCTTCCGACCAACCATCAATGTCGAAAGAAAGGCAAGCATTTCAAAGGCGAGGCAGATCACCGGAAGAAGCCCGCCATGCATACCGGTGATCACATACTTGCTATGGTCAATGATTTACACGTAATCTTTGGAAAGGGTCCCGGCGGACTAGTTGTTCCGAATGACGCTGAGGGACGCGCACCCATGTGGAAGAAGAAATCTATATTTTGGGACCTACCCTACTAGAAAGACCTAGAGGTCTGCTCTTCGATCGATGTGATGCACGTGACGAAGAACCTTTGCATGAACATGCTAGGCTTCTTGGGCGTGTATGGGAAGACAAAAGATATAGCTGAGGCACGGGAGGACCTGCAACGTTTGCACGAAAAAGACGGCATGCCTCCAAAGCACTATGAAGGTCCTGCCAGCTACGCTCTTACCAAAGAAGAGAAGGAAATCTTCTTTGAATGCCTTCTTAGTATGAAGGTCCCGACCGGCTTCTCGTCGAATGTAAAGGGAATAATAAATATGCCAGAGAAAAAGTTCCAGAACCTAAAGTCTCATCACTGCCATGTGATTATGACGCAACTGCTTTCGGTTGCATTGAGGAGGCTTCTACCAGAAAACGTCCGATTAGCCATTGTGAAGCTATGTGCATTCCTCCATGCAATCTCTCAAAAGGTGATCGATCCAGAAATCATACCAAGGCTAAGGAGTGATGTGGCGCAATGTCTTGTCAGTTTCGAGCTGGTGTTCCCACCATCCTTCTTCAATATCATGACGCACGTCCTAGTTCATCTAGTCGACGAGATTGTCATTCTGGGCCCCGTATTTCTACACAATATGTTCCCCTTTGAGATTTTCATGGGAGTCCTAAAGAAATATGTTTGTTACCGCGCTAGGCCAGAAGGAAGCATCTCCATGGGCCATCAAACAGAGGATGTCATTGGGTTTTGTGTTGACTTCATTCCTGGCCTTAAGAAGATTGGTCTCCCTCAATCGCGGTATGAGGGAGACTGACTGGAAAAGGCACGCTTGGAGGGGACTCAATAATATGTAGGGACGGGCATTCTTGGTCTCAAGCACGCTACACAGTTCTACAGAACTCTACCTTGGTGACTCCGTATGTCGATGAACACAAGAACAGTCTGTGCTCCAAACACCCGGAGCAGTGTGACGACTAGATTACATGTGAACACATCAGGACTTTCGGCATTTGGTTGGAAACACGTCTCAGAGGTGACAACACTATTTCTGATGAGTTGTACTCGTTGTCCAGGGGACCATCTTCGACTGTATTGACTTCCAAAGGATACGAGACAAATGGGAATACATTTTACACGATCACCCAAGATCAAAAGAGCACCAACCAAAACAGCGTGTCCGCTTTGATGCAGCAACCGAGAGGGGAAAGGTCGACACATATTATGGTTACATAGTGGACATATGGGAACTTGACTACGGACATGATTTTAAGGTCCCTTTGTTTAAGTGCAAATGGGTCAATCTGTCAGGAGGCGGGTACAGGTAGACCCGCAGTACGGAATGACAACAGTGGATCTGAAAAATCTTGGGTACACCGACGAACCGTTCGTCCTAGCCAATGATGTGGCACATGTTATCTATGTGAAGGACATGTCTACCAAACCGAGAAAAAGAAAAGATAAGGAAGCGAATACATCATACGATGAGCCAAAGCGCCACATAGTTCTTTCAGGAAAAAGGGACATCGTGGGAGTGGAGGGCAATATAGACATGTATGAATATTATGAAAAGTTTCATGAAATTCCTCCCTTCGAAGTCAAAGCTGACCCAAGCATCCTGGTAAACGATGAAGATTATCCATGGTTACAATGCAATAAGCAAAGGACACAAGCGAAGAAAAAGTGAAGACTTTCTCTCCACAACTATTATGATGATACCATGCCAACTTTCAACCTTTTCGTAGTTCATTTGAAATGCCTATTGTAACAGACGAGTTTCCGTATGAAACCCTGATATCTCGAAACAGATTGTCCGTTTTGTACACGAAGTGCATCCAGTTTCTGCCATAACCCTCTCATCTTTTTTGCACATGCTATGTGGGTGAAATGATGATACCATGCCAACTTTCAACCTTTTTCAGAGTTCATTTGAAATGCTTTTCAATTTCAGGGTCTTATAGCTCAAAAAAAATCAGTAAATGCATGAAAAATAACAAATGCAGTCAGAAAGGGTTGAAAATTGATGATGTGGCTTTGAATGGTGCATTTTGAACACACAAAAAGTCAGGAGTTCAAATAAGTTTTAAAAAATGAAATCCCTTTGTAACAGATGAGTTTCGGTATGAAATCCTGATACTTCGAAAGAGATTGTCCGTTTTGTACACGAAGTGCATCCAATTTTTTCCGTAACCCTCTCAACTTTCTTGCACATGCTATGTTGGTGAATTGATGATACTGAGGGAGTCCTGGACTAAGGGGTCCTCAATTGTCTAGCCTGCTATCCATGGGTCGGACTGATGGGCTGTGAAGACCGAAGACCATACTCGTGACCGAGTTGGACTTTCATTGGCGTGGAAGGCAAGCTAGGCGACCAACTATGAAGATTCCTTCTTATGTAACCGACTCCATGTAACCCTAGATCTCTCCGGTGTCTATATAAACCGGAGAGCATAGTCCGGATAGGACACATTCATTACCATATACACATAGGCTAGGCTTCTAGGGTTTAGCCATTACGATCTTGTGGTAGATCAACTCTTGTAATACTCATATTCATCAAGATCAGTCAAGCAAAAAGTAGGGTATTACCTCCATAGAGAGGGCCCGAACCTGGGTAAACATCGTATCCCCCGTCTCCTGTTACCATCGATCCTAGACGCACAGTTTGGGACACCCTACCCGAGATCTGCCAGTTTTGACACCGACATTGGTGCTTTCATTGAGAGTTCCACTGTGCCGTCGTCAAAAGGTTTGATGGCCCCTTCAATCATCGATGATGATGCTGTCCAAAGAGAAACCTTCCTCCCCGGACAGATCTTCGTGTTCGGCGGCTTCGTACTGCGGGCCAACTCACTTAGCCATCTGGAGCAGATCGACAGCTATGCCCCTGGCCATCAGGTCAGATTCGGATGCTTGAACTACATTGCGGACATCCGCGGAGACTTGATCTTCGATGTATTCGAGACTGCGGCAATCGCTCCACGCCGCCTAGATGGACATGGCCTAAACCTGTCATCGGGCCGCATCCAGGAGAGAGCTCCTGCAGCAACTCTGGCCTTAGATCCGGAGCAGATCAAGTCCCCCGAAGATGGGATGCTCAACCCCATCGCAGGGGCTACCGATTCTGCGGCGTTGGAGCCGCTCGCAGATTTGGCTGCGTACGGCATCTGCATCAACGGAACCCCGGACTCTTCTCCGGTGTCGAGTTCTGAACCCTGCGAGCCCGCGGACACCGAACTCGATCGGTTATCGATCTTCAAGTTCAGCGCCGCAGATGTCTTCCAACACTCGCCCATGGTCGACCTACTAAACTCATTAAAAAACCTATCCCTGGCAGATGGCTCGTTGCCGAACTATGTTCGGTTCGAACTTACGGCGGATGATGGAGAAATTTGCTTCCCACCCGCCACCCACTTTATAGCCACCGTCGAGGACCCAACCAACACGCCTGACCCCGGCTCCGAAGACATCGCCGGTATGGACGACGATGAGGGGCAGGGCTAGGGCCTCCTACCCGCTCGACATGGGATGACCATGATGTCTACTACGCAACCTTCTCCTTATAGACGTTGTTGGGCCTCCAAGTCCAGAGGTCTGTAGGACAGTAGCAAATTTCCCTCAAGTGGATGACCTAAGGTTTATCAATCCGTGGGAGGCGTAGGATGAAGATGGTCTCTCTCAAGCAACCCTGCAACCAAATAACAAAGAGTCTCTTGTGTCCCCAACACACCCAATACAATGGTAAATTGTATAGGTGCACTAGTTCGGCGAAGAGATGGTGATACAAGTGCAATATGGATGGTAGATATGGGTATTTTTAATCTGAAAATATAAAAACAGCAAGGTAACTAATGATAAAAGTGAGCGTAAACGGTATTGCAATGCTAGGAAACAAGGCCTAGGGTTCATACTTTCACTAGTGCAAGTTCTCTCAACAATAATAACATAATTGGATCATATAACTATCCCTCAACATGCAACAAAGAGTCACTCCAAAGTCACTAATAGCGGAGAACAAACGAAGCGATTATGGTAGGGTACGAAACCACGTCAAAGTTATTCTTTCCAATCAATCCGTTGGGCTATTCCTATAAGTGTCACAAACAGCCCTAGAGTTCGTACTAGAATAACACCTTAAGACACAAATCAACCAAAACCCTAATGTCACCTAGATACTCCAAAGTCACCTCAAGTATCCGTGGGTATGATTATACGATATGCATCACAGAATCTCATATTCATCTATTCAATCCAACACAAAGTACTTCAAAGAGTGCCCCAAAGTTTCTACTGGAGAATCAAGACAAAAACGTGTGCCAATCCCTATGCATAGGTTCATGGGCGGAACCCGCAAGTTGATCACCAAGACATACATCAAGTGAATCACGTGATATCCCATTGTCACCACAGATACGCACGGCAAGACATACATCAAGTGTTCTCAAGTCATTAAAGACTCAATCCGATAAGATTACTTCAAAGGAAAAACTCAATCCATTACAAGAGAGTAGAGGGGGAGAAGCAACATAAGATCCAACTATAATAGCAAAGCTCTCGATACATCAAGATCGAATCACCTCAAGAACACGAGAGAGAGAGAGATCAAACACATAGCTACTGGTACATACCCTCAGCCCCGAGGGTGAACTACTCCCTCCTCATCATGGAGAGCGCCGGGATGATGAAGATGGCCACCGGTGAGGGTTCCCCCCTCCGGCAGGGTGCCGAAATAGGGTCCCGATTGGTTTTTGGTGGCTACAGAGGCTTGCGGCGGCGGAACTCCCGATCTATCCTGTTCCCCGATCGTTTTAGGGTATATGGGTATATATAGGAGGAAGAAGTATGTCAGGGGAGCCACGAGGGGCCCAGGAGGGTGGAGGGCGCGCCCAGGGGGTGGGCACGCCCCCTGCCTCGTGCCTTCCTCGTTGCTTCCTTGACGTGGACTCCAAGTCTCCCGGGTTGCTTTCCTTCCAAAAATAACTTCTCCAGAAGGTTTCATTCCGTTTCGACTCCGTTTGATATTCCTTTTCTTCAAAACACTGAAACAAGGGAAAAAACAGGAACTGGCACTGGGCTCTGGGTTAATAGGTTAGTCCCAAAAGTAATATAAAAGTGTATAATAAAACCCAATAATGTCCAAGATGGATAATATAATAGCATGAATACTTCATAAATTATAGATACGTTGGAAACGTATCAGCATCCCCAAGCTTAATTCCTGCTCATCCTCGAGTAGGTAAATGATAAAAACAGAATTTTTGATGTGGAATGCTACTTGGCATAATTTCAATGTAATTATTCTTAATTGTGGTATGAATATTCAGATCCGAAAGCTTCAAGATAAAAGTTCATATTGACATAAAAATAATAATACTTCAAGCATACTAACTAAGCAATTATGTCCTCTCAAAATAGCATTGCCAAAGAAAGTTCATCCCTACAAAATCGTATAGTTTAGTCATGCTCCATTTTCGTCACACAAGAATGCTCTCATCATGCACAACCCCGATGACAAGCCAAGCAATTGTTTCATACTTTAGTAATCTCAAACCTATAAACTTTCACGCAATATATGAGCGCGAGCCATGGACATAGCACTATGGGTGGAATAGAATATGATGATGGGGGTTATGTGGAGAAGACAAAAAAGGAGAAAGTCTCACATCAACGAGGCTAATCAATGAGCTATGGAGATGCCCATCGATTGATGTTAATGCAAGGAGTAGGGATTGCCATGCAACGGATGCACTAGAGCTATAAATGTATGAAAGCTCAACAAAAGAAACTAAGTGGGTGTGCATCCAACTTGCTTGCTCACGAAGACCTGGGGCACTTGAGGAGGCCCATTGTTGTAATATACAAGCCAAGTTCTATAATGAAAAATTCCCACTAGTATATGAAAGTGACAAAACAAGAGACTCTCTATCATGGAGATTATGGTGCTACTTTGAAGCACAAGTGTGGTAAAAAGATAGTAACATTGTCCCTTCTCTCTTTTACTCTCATTTTTTTGGGCCTTCTCCTTTTTTATGGCCTTTCTTTTTTTTCCTCACTTGGGACAATGCTCTAGAAAATGATGATCATCACACTTCTATTTATTTACAACTCAATGATTACAACTCGATACTAGAACAAGGTATGACTCAATATGAATGCCTCCGGCGGTGTACCGGGATATGAAATGAACCAAGAGTGACATGTATGAAAGAATTATGAACGGTGGCTTTGCCACAAATACTATGTCAACTACATGATCATGCTAAGCAATATGACAATGATGAACGTGTCATGATAAACGGAATGGTGGAAAGTTGCATGGCAATATATCTCGGAATGGCTATGGAAATGCCATAATAGGTAGGTATGGTGGCTGTTTTGAGGAAGATATAAGGAGGTTTATGTGTGAAAGAGAGTATCATATCACGGGGTTTGGATGCACCGGCGAAGTTTGCACCAACTCTCAATGTGAGAAAGGGCAATGCACGGTACCGAAGAGGCTAGCAATGGTGGAAGGTTGAGAGTGCGTATAATCAATGGACTCAACATTAGTCATAAAGAACTCACATACTTATTGCAAAAATCTACAAGTCATCAAAAACCAAGCACTACGCGCATGCTCCTAGGGGGATAGATTGGTAGGAAAAGACCATCGCTTGTCCACGACCGCCACTCATAAGGAGGACACTCAAAGAACACCTCATGTTTCAATTTTGTTACATAATGTTTACCATACGTGCATGCTACGGGACTCGCAAACTTCAACACAAGTATTTCTCAAATTCACAACTACTCAACTAGCACAACTTTGATATCACTACCTCCATATCTCAAAACAATCATCAAGCATCAAACTTCTCTTAGTATTCAACACACTCATAAGAAAGTTTTTACTAATCTTGAATACCTAGCATATTAGAATTATTTAAGCAAATTACCATGATATTTAAGACTCTACAAATAGTATAAGTGAAGCATAAGAGATCAATAGTTTCTATAAAACAAATCCACCACCGTGCTCTAAAAGATATGAAGTACTAGAGCAAAGTGATATAACTCAAAAGATATAAGTGAAGCACATAGAGTATTCTAATTATTTTCCATGTGTGGCTCTCTCAAAAGGTGTGTACAGCAAGGATGATTGTGGTAAACTAAAAAGAAAAGACTCAAATCATACAAGATGCTCCAAGCAAAACATATCATGTGGTGAATAAAAATATAGCTCCAAGTAAAGTTACCGATGGAAGTAGACGAAAGATGGGATGCCTTCCGGGGCATCCCCAATCTTAGATGCTTGGTTATCCTTGAATATTACCTTGGGGTGCCTTGGGCATCCCCAATATTAGGCTCTGGCCACTCCTTATTCCATAGTCCATCGAATCTTTACCCAAAACTTGAAAACTTCACAACACAAAACTTAACAGAAAACTCGTAAGCTCCGTTAGTATAAGAAAATAAATCACCACTTAGGTACTGTAATGAACTCATTCTTTTTTTTTGGTGTTAAACCTACTGTATTCCAACTTCTCTATGGTTTATAAACTATTTTACTAGCCATAGATTCATCAAAATAAGCAAGCAACACAATGAAAACAGAATCTGTCAAAAACAGAACAGTCTGTAGTAATCTGTATCAAACGTATACTTATGGAACTTCAAAAATTCTAAAATAAATTGGTGGACCTGAGTAATTTGTCTAGTAATCATCTGCAGAAAGAATCAACTAAATAGCACTCTCCAGTAAAAAGTTGAAGCTAAGATCGTGAGCACTAAAGTTTCTGTTTTTTACAGCATGATCATAAAGACTTCACCCAAGTCTTCCCAAGGGTTCTACTTGGCACAAACACAAATTAAAACATAAAATCACATCTAACCAGAGGCTAGATGGATTATGTATTCCCAAACATAATCAAAAATCAAGAAACTAAAATAAAATTGGGTTTCCTCCCAACAAGCGCTATCGTTTAACGCCCCTAGCTAGGCATGATGATTTCAATGATGCTCACATAAAAGATAAGAATTGAAACATAAAGAGAGCATCATGAAGAATATGACTAGCACATTTAAGTCTAACCCACTTCCTATGCATAGGGATTTTGTGAGCAAACAACTTATGGGAACAATAATCAACTAGCATAGGAAGGCAAAACAAGCATAACTTCTAAACTTTATGCACATAGAGAGGAAACTTGATATTATTGCAATTCCTACAAGCATATATTCCTCCCTCATAATAATTTTCAGTAGCATCATGAATGAATTCAACTATATAACCAGTGCCTAAAGAATTCTTTTCATGATCTACTTGCATAGAAAATTTACTACTCTCCACATAAGCAAAATTCTTCTCATTCGGAATAGTGAGAGTATCATAAGAGACTCGAATACTATAAATTGTTTCCACATTAAATGAGTAAAATTCAGAAAAAGGGTAATAATAATCATGACAAGTTTTATAAATATAATCATCACTACTTTTTATAGCATAAGTTTCATCACAATAATCATCATAAGTAGCAACCTTGTTCTCACAATAATCAATTGAAACCTCTTCCAAGATAGTGGAATCATTACTAAATAAAGTCATGACCTCTCCAAATCCACTTTCATAATTATCATAATAAGATTCAACATCCTCCAAAATAGTGGGATCATTACTTCCTAAAGTTGACACTCTTCCAAACCCACTTTCATCAATATAATCATCATAAGTAGGAGGCATGCTATCATCATTATAAATTTGCATATCAAAACTTGGGAGACTAAAAATATCATCTTCATTAAACGTAGCCTCCCCAAGCTTGGGACAAACATTAATTTCAGCAAATATATTCTCAAAAACATCATCTTCTTCAAACATAGCATCCCCAAGCTTGGGCCTTTTCATATCATAAGCATAATCACTCTCATCATTAATAGTATGGATAGCACCAATAGTATAGCAATTATCATATTCTTCCAAGCAAGTGCCAAAAAGATTTTCAAGATCATAAGAAGTATCATTATCTTCCCAATCATAATCATGACAACAAGCAATAGGCATAACGAGATCATCATCAAGTGCATCATCTTCCACAATTATTTTTGATTCATTTTCATGAGGCACAACAATAATAGGAGCAACATTATTGGGGAGAGATATCTTTTTACCTCTCTTCCTTTTTCTTTGCTTCTTCTTCACCACATCATGTGTGGGTTCAATCCTCTTTTTGGAGCTCCTTATTAATGAGATTGGTTGAATAGAAGGCTCCTCCTCGTTACCTGATTCATCATAAGAAATAATAGGAGGATATTGGGAAGTCTCCTCCCTTTCATTAGTGTTCTCCTCGTCTTCTATTTGTTTTCTGTTATTTATGTAATTGGCAATATAAGGTTTTCAATGCAATTCACCACACAATACATACAAATCTTCTCTAGATCAAAATCAAGAAATCTATCAAGATTAAATTTTGGAATACCCTCAGTTATACGTTTCATTTCTTCATACCCCAAAAGAAGACTAAGCTCTTTATGATGCTCAAGGGTAATCAAATTATCACAATTTTTGGACACGATTCGGTCATGAAACAATTTGCATTGGAGATTTAAATGACCATGTTCATTGCAAAGTTCACAAGGGGCACGAAAAATATTGAATTTTTCAGCACAAACATCAAGACTTTCTTGCAACAATTTAGTTTCTAAATACTTATGCCTCTTGCAATATCTCTCTTCCCTATTTGGTGTATACTTGCAAACCCAATGCACCCCACAAAAATTGACATGTTTATAGGAGACATTTTCATCATAACTAGTGCAATCATCATTAGTACCATGGATATTCAAGGAGTTCATACTAACAACATTGCAATCATGCTCATCATTCAAAGATTTAGTGCCAAACATTTTAATGCATTCTTCTTCTAACACTTTGGCACAATTTTCTTTTCCATCATACTCAAGAAAGATACTAAAAAGATGAAGCGTATGAGACAAACTCAATTCCATTTTTTTGAATTTTCTTTTATAAACTAAACTAGTGCTAAAACAAGAAACAAAAAGATTTGATTGCAAGATCTAAAGATATACCTTCAAGCACTCACCTCCCCGACAACGGCGCCAGAAACTGCTTTATGTCTACTACGCAACCTTCTCCTTGTAGACGTTGTTGGGCCTCCAAGTGCAGAGGTCTGTAGGACACTAGCAAATTTCCCTCAAGTGGATGACCTAAGGTTTATCAATCCGTGGGAGGCGTAGGATGAAGATGGTCTCTCTCAAGCAACCCTGCAACCGAATAACAAAGAGTCTCTTGTGTCCCCAACACACCCAATACAATGGTAAATTGTATAGGTGCACTAGTTAGGCGAAGAGATGGTGATACAAGTGCAATATGGATGGTAGATATGGGTATTTGTAATCTGAAAATATAAAAACAGCAAGGTAACTAATGATAAAAGTGAGCGTAAACGGTATTGCAATGCTAGGAAACAAGGCCTAGGGTTCATACTTTCACTAGTGCAAGTTCTCTCAACAATAATAACATAATTGGATCATATAACTATCCCTCAACATGCAACAAAGAGTCACTCCAAAGTCACTAATAGCGGAGAACAAACGAAGATATTATGGTAGGGTACGAAACCACCTCAAAGTTATTCTTTCCAATCAATCCGTTGGGCTATTCCTATAAGTGTCACAAACAGCCCTAGAGTTCGTACTAGAAACGGAAAGTTGTGATATGTTTGAGGAGTACTCATTACTGCGGAAAAGAGGAAGTAGAAGAGCAACACCTCTTCTATTTTTTCTTCTTCTTCTTCTCCTCTTTTTTTTCTTCTTCTCCTCTTTTTTTAGATGTATTTTTTGTATGTATGTATGTATGAGGGATCCTAGATGTATTTTTTTCAGAATTTTCTATCGTGCATAGACTGATTTTAGACCACGGGAGCACCCCCCCTCCCTATCGTTGCAAAAGTTGCTAAGTGATATTAAGAAGGAAGAAGAAGAAAAAGAAGGAGAGGAAAAAGGAAAATAAGAAGAGGAAGAAAGGAGAAGAAGAGGAGAAATAAATAAGAAGAGGAAAAAAGAAGAAAAAGAAGAGGAGAAGAAGAAAGGAATAGAGGAGAAGAAGAAAAAATAGAAAATATTCTATTTCTTCTTCTCCTCCTCTATTCCTTTCTTCTTCTCCTCTTTTTTTCTTCTTATTTTTTTCTTCGATCTTCTCCTCTATTCATTTCTTCTTCTCCTCTTTTTTTTTCTTCTTCGTCTTCTTTTTTTTATCGGGTATGTCGTTATCGGTATACCCCCTCCCCGATAACTTCAACATGAGGAGGGTCCATATACCCCCTCCCCTATAACTTCGACATGAGGGGGGGGAGGGGGTCGACGAGGGTTCGAGTGGGCGAGGGTCGGGAAATAGCTAGGGTAGAGGGTCGAGGGTCGCTGAGGGTTCGAGGATCGACGGTCGCCGAGGGTTCGAGGGTCGTCGAGGGGCCGAGGGTTCGAGGGTCGTCGAGGGGCCGAGGAGTCGAGAGGTTTCCTAGCTGGTGTCAAAGTATTGAAGAAATCCATGGCTTTTGCATATGAACCCTTGAAGCGTTGCTGAGGCCACCCAAATTTACCAAGTTAAAAGAGCGTTGTCGTCGAGGCCACCCCGAACCCTTGAAGCGTTACCGAGGCCACCCCAAACCCGGGAGAAGCGTCGAGGCCACTAATATGATTCCTTTGTTGTGATTAGGTAGCTAGGCCTACGTTTGCCACTAATATATCCACCCTGCTTCATGTTTGTATAATAATTGCCATGTTGTAATATTTGCAGAAACAATGGAGCAAGGACGAGACGAGGCAGCAGAAGAGGTGTTGGGGGGACATAATCTTAGCCGGAGGTGATGTCTTGTCGTATCTTAACGACAATGATGGTCTAGAAGGACATGGTGAAGAAGCAAGCTACGGTGATCGAACAATGGAGGAGGAAAGACATGATTATGATGGCTCCGGTGACCCAATGGCGGTGCAAGAAGGAGACCGTGATGACGGCTCCGGTGACCAAACAGAGTCCGGCCAGGTATATATATTAGTTAAGCCTGTGCTGACTAGCTAATTGATGCATTCATTGTTTTGCTATGTACACATATTAATTAACTCTCGTCCTTCTTCTTTTTCCTAGCCCTCCGGATCGAGCACAACTTCAGTAAAAAGACGAGGCCCGAAGAAAAAGTTGCGCTCGGATGAAAGGTTTGAGATCACAGCAATCGTGCGCGATGGCCAACCGATTGAACCCATCCGGACAAAGGAAGCATTTGCTGCTCAGTGTGGGGTTCTTGTTAGGGACAAGATCCCGATCAGCATCCACCAATGGTGTAAGTCGGCTAAGAAGGAAGACCCTGAGGTGTCTTATGTCAACGATATGTAGAAAGATGATCTTTGGACCGCGCTGAAGGCAAATTTCACCCTACCGCCAGAGGAGGATCCGGAGAAGCCAGTTAAAGAGCAATTGATCAAGTCTCATGCTCTTAAGAAGATGGCAGAACTATTCAGGAGGTGGAAGAATGAGCTGAAAACATCGTTTGTCGACCAAGAAAACACACCAGAATTCACCGGCCGGTATGAGAAGATCAGAGATCACTGGCCCGCATTTGTGGCCCACAAGGCATCGGACAAGAGTAAGAAGATGTCAGCGACAAACAAGAAAAATGCTGCGAAGAAGAAGCTTCACCATCGCACGGAGTCAGGTGTCTACCTCAAAGCCCGGCCGTTGTGGGCCAAGGCTGAGAATGACCTGGTTGATAAAGGGGTCGAACCAGAGACATTGAACTGGCCAGACCATTGTCGGACTTGGTTCTTCGGGGTTGGCGGTACCTTGGACCCTATAATAGGGAAGTGCATTTGGACGAACGAGCAACTGCGAATACCCATCATGAAGCTTCAGCAGTATATCGATGCAGCGCAGCAAGGGACGTTCGTTCCAGACAGAGAGAACGACGAGCTCACAATGGCCCTCGGGAATCCTGAGCACCCTGGATAGACACAAGGCACGCCAGGCTCCGTTCCGTGGAAGGCTGGGTTTCCGGACGCAGGCAGTTACAAATGCCAGGAGAGGAGGAAGAAAGTGGAGCAGACCCAACTGCAGGCGCTGCACGCAAGGGTACAAGCGATAGAGGAAGGAGAAGCAGTTCGCAGCAAGCGACCTGCCGAAGCTACCCCGCCATCTCAGCGGAGAAGCGGCGTGGCTTCCACCGAGCTGCTTCAGCTGGAGCCTGTCTTCACGGCTCCTGCTAGCTATCCCGTGGATGCTATCACGGAGTCTCAACATTGCCACCTTATGATGCAATGGCAGAACTTCAAAGTCAAGGCGGTTGTCGGCTCTGTTCGACCTCCTGAACCCGACGCAACTTTTCACTACCGTCCAATTCCAGAAGAATATGCTAGGGTGACGGTGGACGAGGAGACACGGCTGGGTTCTGCTCTTAAGACTCCATGCCTATGGCAGAAGGAGCTAATCAAACTTCCGAACTGGACGCCTCTGCCTCCTCCTCCTCCTCCGGCGAGTCAGTGCACTCCGCCTCCTCCTCCGCATCCTCCTCCGGTGAGTGATCAGGGCACTCAGCCTCCTTCTCCGGCGCGTGGCGGCACTTCGCCTCCTTCTCCGCCTGCGCCAGCGCGCCCGAGCTGCCAGCCTCCTCCTTCTCCGCCTTGTCAGCAAGGACAAAAGAGACCCGCCGCCGCTCCGGCTGCTCCGGCGCGTCGTAGTCCTTCTCCTCCGCCTCGTAAGCAAGGAAAGAAGACAGTCGCAGCCGCTCCGTCTGCTCCGGTGTCTAGCAGTACAGCCATAGGCGGGAGGCAATACAGATTCGGTCCATCTCTCAAGCCTCTAGAGAAGTTACCATATGAGAGGACCGTGGAGGAAAATGCGGAGATCTGTCAAACCCAAGTGAGGGACTTCTTTGAAGGGGTGAAAGCAAAGAAACATCCACCTCCCGAGGAGAAGATAGATTCGGTGAAAGCGAAGCGCACTATAGATGCCCTGAAGAAACCACCAAAGTCTCCGCCGAAAGGCAACTATGAGCGCATTATTGAAAGGTCATGTATCGAAGCGGAGCGGTCGGGAAGTACTATAAGTGATCAAAGGTTAGCAGAACGACGAGCTGGGAAAAAAATTGCCCAGCTCGGCGAACAAGCGAACCAATCATGCCCCCTGCTCAAGGTGTCTAGCGATTTCGTTGCTAATCACCGGTGATTTTGCCCAATACAATCTTGGAGATTACCTGCCCGACGATGTACATTATGATTTCTTGGAGGTGGATGAACACGAATACCATTATGGGAAGCCTCTCGTCAAAGATGAAAGATCTCTAACAACGATGATGCAAAGATTCCATGATTGGTACATGAAAACCTGCAGAGAGTCTGGGGGGATGAATACTTTGATGCTGAGAGTTAAAGAGGAGCATGACCTCGTTGGAATTGATCTGTTGAATGTTCCATTTGAGGAGTTCTTCCAGTTTTTCAATCAAAAGACCCTCGATAAATTAACGGTCACTTGCTACTGTCTGTAAGTACTACTTATGTCATTAAGTCTCTATATATAGGTCAGCTCTTTCCTTGCATGTATATATAATTATCCTCACTATATTATGCAGATTGAAGATCGCCGGATTGAAGAAAAGACAAATCGGTGATAATGGGTTCATTAACACAAATCTCATAGATGCATATACGGTTGAATTTAATGCCAAAGATACCGAGGCCAACTTGCTACAATCGTTGGTATTAAATCAAAACAAAGCTATAATACTCTTTCCTTACAACTTCAAGTGAGTGTTACTGTCTTGTGCATATTCAGTTTCCCTTGTTAGTCGAGGTTATAGTAATGTAATTGATGAGTTATGCATGCATGCGCGGTTCCACTATATTCTCCTAGAGATTAAGCTTGAGAAGGGACTAGTAACCGTCTTAGACTCGAGACGAAAAGATCCCCAGGAGTATGCAGACATGACTGAAATGCTCGAGAAGTAAGTTAAATCGATCATTATCGCACCATATCGGCAACTTTATTCATTTCCTGATATCAAGTAATTGTTTTCTTTGTCTAGCACGGTTTCGAAAAAATTCACCTCAAAAGCTCCGGGACTGCCGAAGAAGCTGCAATTTACACACCCGAAAGTAAGTACTACTAGCATGTTCGGTGCATCTCCTAGTGATTCAAGCGCTAGTTTCATCAATACCATTTAGCATGCTTGCTTATCAGTTTGATTGTCCTCTATTTCTTGTAAAGTGGTTGTGGCGGGAAGCCGGGAATAATTACTGTGGATACTCCGTTTGCGAGTCCATCCGCCACACGACTTGTGAGCGGGGCTACTCTAAAAAACAATATGAAGTGCGTAAGCAATAATATTCACAATTTATTTTATTACCATCATTTGTGTTGAGTTTCATTCATTCATATATATGTATTGACCCCCTTCTTCAAATTAGATGTTTCGGATGCGGGATGAACTCTTAGCACCAGATCGCATGCGAGCAATTCAAGAGGAATTGGCGGCATTCTTTCTTGACCACGTGATCGATAAAGACGGAGAATACCATGTGGACCCTGAGTTCATATATAATTAGGGGATTATATTGTAAGAGATCTTATATTGTATATATGTAGCCAGTAGCGTCGGATAGATATATGAAAACTTGTTGTTCGACCAATCTCTGGGAGAAGGAGAGGTCGATATCACTTCTCTCTGTATGCATATGTTCATGAAGATCTTCTGTTTCCTTCATTTTTGCTTACTAGCTAACATGTCGAGTCCTCTCTATACGTATAGTATGTAGCGTCGACCAAGCACGGAGATAAGAGAGGACACTTCTCTCTATTAATTAGCTAGCTAACACAATATATGAAACACCTAAATTACCCCCCCCCCCAAAACCCACCCCTTTCAAAAAAACCTCAGCTCCTGCCAGCTGCTGACGCGTGGATGCCTATTGGTCCCGGTTGGTACCACCAACCGGGGCCAAAGGCCCTCCTGCCTGGGCTCGCCGCACCAGCCACGTGGAGGCCCATCTGTCCCGGTTCGTGTAAGAACCAGGACTAAAGGCCTAGGGCTTTAGTAACGACCCTTTAGTCCCGGTTCAACAACCGGGACAAATGGGCCTTACGAACCGGGACAAATGGCCCTTTTTCTACTAGTGGAACTGGGACTTCAAAAACGTTTTGAACATCACGGAGCATATGAGATGTTCCAAGAGTTGAAATTGGTATTTCAGACTCATGCCCATGTCGAGAGGTATGAGACCTCTGACAAGTACTTTGCCTACAAGATGGAGGAGAATAGCTCAGCCAGTGATCATGTACTCAGAATGTCTGGGTACTAGAATCACTTGAATCAAGTGGGAGTTAATCTTCCAGATAAGATAGTGATTGACAGAGTTCTCTAGTCACTATCACCAAGTTACTAGAACTCCGTGATGAACTATAATATGCAAGGGATGACGAAAATGATTCCCAAGCTCTTCGCGATGCTGAAATCAGCGAAGGTAGAAATCAAGAAAGAGCATCAAGTGTTGATGGTCAACAAGACCACTAATTTCAAGAAAAAGGGCAAGGGAAAGAAAGGGAACTTCAAGTAGAATGGCAAGCAAGTTGCCACTCCCGTGAAGAAGGCCAAAGCTAGACCCAAACCTGAAACTGAGTGCTTCTACTGCAAAGGAAATGGTCACTGGAAGTGGAACTGTCCCAAAAACTTGGCGGATAAGAAGGATGATAAAGTGAACAAAGGTATATTTGATATACATGTTATTGATGTGTACTTTACTAGTGTTTGTAGCAATCCCTAGGTATTTCATACCGGTTCAGTTGCTAAGATTAGTAACTCGAAACTAGAGTTGCAAAATGAACAAAGACTAGTTAAGGGCGAGGTGACGATGTGTGTTGGAAGTGATTCCAAGGTTGATAAGATCGTCATCGCATACTTCCTCTACCTTCAGGATTAGTGTTGAACCTAAATAAATGTTATTTGGTGTTTGCGTTGAGCATGAATATGATTGTATCATATTTATTCCAATACGGTTATTCATTTAAGTCAGTGAATAATTATTGTTCTGTTTACATGAATAAAACCTTCTATAGTCATACACCCAATGTGAATGGTTTATTGAATCTCGATCATAGTGATACACATATTCATAATATTGATGCCAAAAGATGCAAAGTTGATAATGATAGTGCAACATATCTGTGGCACTGCCGTTTAGGTCATATTGATGTAAAGCGCATGAAGAAACTCCATGCAGATGGACTTTTGGAATCACTTGATTATGAATCATTTGATACTCGAGAACCATGCCTCATGGGCAAGATGACAAAAACTCCGTTCTCCCGAACAATGGAGCGGGCCAATAACTTATTGGAAATAATACATACCGATGTATGCGGTCCAATGAGTGTTGAAGCTCGCGGCGGGTATTGTTATTTTCTGACCTTCACAGATGATTTGAGAAGATATGGTTATATCTACTTAATGAAACACAAGTCTGAAACATTTGAAAAGTTTAAAGAATTTCAGAGTGAAGTAGAGAATCATCATAACAAGAAAATAAAGTTTCTATGGTCTGATCGCGGAGGCGAATATTTGAGCTACGAGTTTGGCCTTCATTTAAAACAATGTGGAATTGTTTCACAAGTCACGCTACCTGGAACACCACAGCGTAATGGTGTGTCCGAACGTCGTAACTGTACTTTGTTAGATATGATGCGGTCTATGATGTCTCTTACCGATTTACCACTATCATTTTGGGGTTATGAATTAGAGACGGTTGCATTCACGTTAAATAGGGCACCGTCTAAATCCGTTGAGACAACACCGTATGAACTATGGTTTGGCAAAAAATCTAAGTTGTCGTTTCTTAAAGTTTGGGGTTGTGACACTTATGACAAAAGGCTTTAGCCTAATAAGCTCAAACCCAAATAGAAGAAGTGCGTCTTCATAGGATACCCTAAGGAAACAATTTGGTACACCTTCTACCACAGATCCAAAGGCAAGATCTTTGTTGCCAATAATGGAAAATTTCTAGAAAAGGAGTTTCTTTTGAAAGAAGTGAGTGGGAGGAAAGTACAATTTGATGAGGTAACTGTACCTTCTCTCGAATTGGAAGGTAGCTCATAACCAAATTTGAATGAAATCTACCATGTTTGAACGAATTTCATCCGGTTAGTTTGAATTGTTGGCCAAGTGAATCTGACCAATGCTTCCGTGTCCGCGAATTGGTCCCCCTATCTTTGAAGGGAAGCGGTTGAAAATTTGCGGGTCGCCGTTGAAGATGCACTTAATGGGCAAGCTGACGAGAACGACCCAAGTGTGTCCGGATGGTGGACATGGTGGGCACCAAAATTCCGTCCGCCCAAGCTGGTGGACCCGCCCTGCTGCCAAGCACAGTCGTTACCCCGAGCTACCATGTTGGGGTGGACCCGGCAAGTATGGTGGTTGCGGGTAAGGCCCATGAGATCATCTCCAACAGGCACGCGGTTGCGCGATGCGCTAATTTTTTTTACCGCCGTAATAGCGTTTTAGCGCGCACAAGAGGGTGGTTATTTTACCATGCGCTGCAAAAATTATCGCGCCGCTATAGCGCTTCACCCGACGCTGCAAAATCAAGCGCGCGCGATCAGCCGTCGCTTGGAAAAAATTGAAACAACACATACGAACAAATATGAAATAACACATAGTTCATATTCATAGCATAGTTCAAGCCCCAAGCTACAAGCTAGTTCAAACGATGTTAAATAAAACTACTCCTCGTCCTCCTCGGTGGTGTAGTCCGACGACGTAAACGCGTCTAGCCACCGAGGATCTTCGTCGTCCCAGGTTGACGCAGGTCCGAGCTCGATCTAGGCTTCCGCCAATTCTTTTCGCGCACGCTTGTCTGCCCGACACACGACTCACTCTGCCCTCCCTACGCCCAGAACTCATTCTTGGTGGCGACATTCCGCGGGAAGCGCTCGTGCCACACCGCCAAGGCGTGCTCGTCCACCTCGGCGATGGGGAGGCGGCAGATATTTCGCGTGTCTGTTGGAGATGCTCTGAGACCGCCATCCCATGGCGTGCAATCGGTTAGGGGCAGAAGATCTGTCCGCGCCGAGTTGCGACCCGCGGTCGACGACGCACTGTGGGCATTTTGCAAGCAGGTCAAGTGGACGCGCGGGGCCTAATGAATGAATGTTTGCTTAACCGTTAAGCAAACCGTGCATCGATAGTCCGCTCTGCAGTACAGGCAATGCAATGCATCGACGATGGTTCCATTTTGGTCCTACCCAATGAATGGGATGGATGGCATCAGCATCAGCATGCCGTACGTACGTGGTGCATGACGCCATGGGCACTGACGTTGGTGGAGACGCGGAGGCAACGCTGCATGCATTATTTACTCACACCGCCAACGACCAGCAGCAGCATCTTACGATCCACTGATTGGTTAAACACATGGCTGCATATGTATATGTGTACCGTGTACGTATGGTCTTGTACCGAATCTAGCTAGCTGCTACTACCTCATGACAACTTTTACTAATTCTATCCTAGATGAAGCAGTTAAGGATTACTTGGGCTTTTTTTAGATAAAGGTAGCATTTTGCCTTTTTTCTTTCTTTATTTCTAGACTAGAAAGCAAGCAAGGTTTACACCTATCGATACGCCCAGTGGAAACTCCATCATTTTTTTTCTCCCTGAGAAAAAAAATACTGAATCTCGCTTATTCGTTAAACACACCAAACTATTGAACCATGTGAAATGTTCAACTTATAGGGTGTACATGAATATGGGAAGAAGATTGCTGTCAAGATGTTCCACGACGACACGCCAACACATGCTGATGGTGGTCATGAGCAATTCCAGAAGGTGTTCTGCAACCTCAAGAGGCTCCGACACCAGAACATCGTGCGGTTGCTTGGGTACTGCTATGAAACGCAGCAAAAACACATGGAATATGAGGGGAGAAAGATTTTCTGTGAAAAGACACAAAGAGCGCTCAGTTCCGAGTATATGCACAACGGAGACCTTGACAAGTATCTTCTTTCTGGTATGATCGTGCTCTACTATTCTTTAACATATACTCCCTCCGTCCCGAATTACTTATTGCGGAAATTGATAGAAATGGATGTATCTAGATGTATTTCCGCGACAAGTAATTTCGGAAGGAGGGATCCATTTCCACGACAAGTAACTCCGGGCGGAAGGAGTAGTTATATTTCTTATTTTCCATGCATGAATCATCTTTATATATGTTTTTCACACAAATATATATACAGTAATCCCTCGGCTGGTGCTGGGTTAATCACACCAATGTTTGTGGCTTTTTTATAAAAACGTAAAAACTAGTTTAATCTTATGAACTTTTCAAAAGAGAAATTTGATCATGCTCTAACTGCTGATTAGGAATTCTCCTTTTTTTTATTTAACTGCTACAGATAAATACAAAGGAGATACTTGGCAGACATGCTACGGAATGATTAAGGGGATTTGCAAGGGTTTGAAATACCTTCACGAGGACTTGGAATCTCCTATTTATCATTTGGATCTAAAGCCATCCAATGTGTTGCTGGATGAGAAGCTTGTGCCGAAGCTCGCGGATTACGGCTTGTCAAGGCTATCTGGAGATGAGCAGACACAAATCATGAAATGTTTCATGGGAACAATGTAAGCCTAATTGCTCATTTGTGAATTTAAATTTCACGTAACCTAGTAACTATGTTTTCATTAAATCCACCGTGTCGGTGATATCATATATGTTATGTCATGCAGTGGGCACGTGCCACCAGAATACATAGATGAGAATGTAATCTCAAATAAATTCGACATATTCAGCTTGGGGGCTATCATCATAAAGATACTTGCAGGACCGATGAGTTACTCAAAACGTGCCGAGATGTCCACCCAGCAATTCGTTGAGCTTGTAATAGAAAATGATCCCTTTCTTGAGATCAATTATACATCCTTCACAAATAATAGTTCTTTTATACAATGGTAATTTCTATGGTGTAAATTTGCAGGTACATGGAAATTGGAGGGATAAGCTCCACGCTACATCAACATATGCATTGGAGGTATATTCTGAGCAAGTAAGGAGCTGCATAGAAATAGCTTTAAGTTGTGTAGACGCCGACCAATGCAAAAGGCCGAGCATTGGAGAAATCATTGATAAGTTAATTCAGATGGAGACTAGGATTCACAAAATGACCCAATCTCCAGGAACATCAATGGATCAGGTGCATTTCATCTATTTCCTTTTTCCCCGTCAGATAAAATTAAAATCATAATTTAAACATATATCTGGTGCATCATGTTGGGAAATATTATGTAGATGGGCTCCTGCTTGCTGGATGCATCTGAAAAGAGAGGAAGAGAGTTGTTAGGTGTCCATCCCCTCCAGCTCCGGTTCCCCTTTGAACCGAATAAGTTGATCCCCTACCAACTTAATCTAACGAACAACTCAGATGAGTATGTCGACTTTAGGTGTGTCCCAAAAAAACCCAAGAGTTTCTTGAATGGACTGTCGCGGCTCCATGGAAGCATGCCGCCAAACACCAGTTGCATATACGTTGTAACGATGGAAAAGCACCAGCAACCACCTGCAAACATGGACACTCTTGATGTTATCCTAGAGAGCTGGGTAGGACATAGATACACGTGTGGGTGGGGCATGGATGACTACTTCTCTACGGGGCCCAAAGAGGATCTGAGCGGCTGTCCGGTGCAAAAGGTAACACTGAAGGCTGTTTGTGAGCCAGCAGGCAAGATGATGGCATCTGAGGTTAGCCATATTGTTCTTCTATATGCAAATTAACCAATCTCAGCTTAAGATGATGCATATTCAATTATGTGATATTTCTTTGTTATTTTCTTCTCTTGTCAACGGCCTGTTGGTGCTATTCATTACCTGACAGCCAATTAAACCAAGAATGAAAGTAAGGACTTCTTTTCTCCTACATGTACATATTTCTTAATTATTTTCACTGGACTGTTTTAAGAAAACTATTTGTTTAGGTCATGTACTGCAGGGGTGGCACTTTGTCGGAAATACTATCGATGGATGTGCATCCAACGAAGCCCTGGTGAGTTCACGCATCCAGCAGTATTCATTGGAAGGATCACACCATACGAATTATAAATCACTTCCACCAACTTATAAATCATAAAGTCATTGGAAGTCATGACTTTGGTCGTAGAGGGTACTTTCAGGGTTTTGATGTATATCAAATTAAATTGACACGTACTGGTAAGTGAACAACACAAGTAAAAGTTCATGAAAGCTTGCTGGTAATTAATTGATTTCCCTCTCGTAAAAAATATTATTATTTTTCTACTTGTAACTATCCTATTGTATCACGACAGGATTTTGGCAGCTCATGGAAGTGGGCATGTATCCATTTGGAACTATGAGACACAGGTCGATTCAGAACGCATGCCATCATAGTCAGAAAAAATATATGCATGTTGTTGTTTCTGAAGAGTGAGTTTGACTGTAGGAATCTATCTATCGATAAGAGGCGATTCTAACTTGTTTGCAGGAGAGGGTGATGTCGCTGAGACCTGTAAAGGAGCCAGCACCATGTGCTGGAGACCATTGGATGCTTTCTGCTAAATTCATCGCGCGGGAGGAATGGTTCGTGGCCGGCGACATCCACGTGCTCTCATCTGCGATGATGGATGAGATCACGCAGTTCAAAGCTCACACGGGCTGGGTCGAATCGCTGGCCATTCACCCGAGTCGCCCGCTTGTGCTGTCGGCATCCAACGACAGCTTAATCAAGCTATGGAACTGGGAGACTGACTGGTCATGCATTCAGATATTCGAAGCGCACTCACGCAATGTGCAGCAAATCAAGTTTAACCCGCTGGAAGGCAACACTTTCGCAAGTGCTTCAAAAGATGGCACAACAAAGGTACAAAAGAACAAAAAAGGATCATTTCTCTGTCTGTATCCATGGAATCTTCTGTTTCTATCTTTATTAATAGTGCAATAGTGCCTAAATTTACCAGATCTGGTGTTGTTCTTCTCCCGTTCCTATCGCTACATTGGACTGTGATGGTGGGCTGATATGTGTTGATTATTTTTTCCCCGGTGGCGATCGACAATATGTGGTTACCGGATCCGATAATGGGGTTGCACAGGTATGGCTTTTTTCTTATTCAGCAATTATATTTAGTTACATAAAGTATATTGATGTATTACATATGCTTCATTTTTTTTGTACTAGATTTGCGATTTGCAGACAAAGAAATGTATCCAAGAACTCGAGGGACTCCAACGTATGTCTGGCGTCAATGTTGGTGTGATCGATGGCATGCAAGGGCATCCTGTTCTAATAACATCTTCAGATGAATATGCTATTTCTTTGCGCAACTACAACACCTATGGGTAACGCTTCTGATTTTGTAATGATAAAATGGCGGGTAGCTCTAGCCACTTTAGCCTCCCACAAAAGCTACCAATGACTCTTACATCCCTGGCTGGCATCGCCTTGAAAACATACCTCAACTTTTAGGCTGCTATCAGCCATCCAATTATATACCCTACATAAACCACAATATAAAATAACAGTGGGCTTCACAAATTTGCAGGTATGAGAGCACGATGGACTTTAAGCTCGATAGGGTCTGTGGTGGTTTTGCTTTCATTAAGGCCATAAAAAGGTAATAACCAAAATCCATTTTACTCTTGTAACTTTTATCCCAGTCCATCTTCTTTTTCTATAACCTTTTTCTAGAAAACTAGGTAATGCTCATGATCGAATAGATAGTAACTAGAACATCACATTCTTATGCAGCCTGGTGATTGGATTTGAAGATGGATTTGCAATGGTGGAAATGAATTAATTTGGCACTAAAGATCATGCTACTGTTGAAAGAAAAATAGCGGCTGAATAAAAGTGGTGCCATGGATGATATTGCAACAACGGGAAACTCAAGAAATTGGTGCAGAGTCTATGCATGTTGTGTGCGCGCTAGACTGTTATGCATCTCTATCAAAGACGTTATATTTTTGTTTCTACAAAAAATGCTACCTTTATTTGTACTGTACTGCCAATCTGTGTTGTGTGCTTTGTGCTTTGTGACGGTCATGACATTCTCTGTTAGCAGCGAGCTAGAAGAGATGAAAAGCAAGCAGTGTTACTAGTACACCATGTTTGGTATGTGGCAATATTTTGTTCTAATCAAACATTATGTGCTATAAATAGGTTTGGTATGGTTGTTTGTTTCACAAAATAAATAAACATATGGTGGACATTCCAAAATTCTGGCTACCTCCAAACGCATAATCACTTTCTTGGTGAACACCAAAAAAATTGGTGGCGCGGTGTCTGGCTACTATCCAAATGGACCCTTAATTTGACGGATGACTTTCTCCCTAAAATACCCGTATACTTGGCGATAATCCTATTTATAAAGCTTTGAGTTGATGATGAGTTCACATGTGGGACCAACAACCTTTATCAATAAACAAATGCACCCTTACCCACATTGAGAATAGCAACTTTCCATGAACATATATAAACAAATGTGTTTGTACTCACATGTGAGACCAAAAACAAATAAACAATATTATTCATGTGAGACTAACACTTAGGCACAAATAACAAATACAGAAATGCAACTCCAACTCAATGTATGTTCTTGTTTTTTTTCAACCAAGTTATTTCAGTTTTATATCACAGAACAAGAGAGTAAACAAATTGAAATTCCAAAACGGCGAAAGACCTTGTCCTCCTACCTGATCCATGACCTTGTGCAGTCAACTTACCAATTCTATTCTCATATGTTCCGGTATTAAAAATGTTGTGTCTGTGAAGGGCCGGCCATGGTCACAATTTGTTCGTGCGAGTAATTTAATTATATTGGGAAGTGATTTTCTAGATGATAGAAAGCCATCCTAATCAAGCTTAGACAATCATCATTGAAAGAAAAAAAGAAAAATCAAGCTCAGCAAGTGATTAGGAGGGTCAAGATTTGATCTGAGCTGAGGGTGACATTGATTAATCAAGTAAACGACGTTGAGCCAGCTGCACGTTGACCTGACTAGACGACGTTGCTCACCATAGTCAAGTCTTTCATCTTGAGTCACACTCACGCCGACAATCATAGGGGTACATCTTATCTCCGCCGTGTAGACAGCTAGCTAGCTAAACATTTCTCTTTCCGAACGAACTATGCAGGAGATCGAGCTGCAATGTATGTATATTTCGTTGAGAAGAAAGAGAATAGGACGGTGCATGACACCACACCGCATTCAGCAACCAACTACACCGGCAAGCTACTCAAGAAGTGAAGAGATGTCCACCCAGCAATTCGTCGAGCTTGTAATATAAAATGTTCTTTTTCTTGAGATCAACTATTACATCCTGCCACAATTTTCTTAATAGGAATTTTTATAATATAAACTGGTAGGTCCATGGAAATTGGAGGGATAAAGTCCATGCTACATCAACATAGAGTAAGAAGCTGCATAGAAATAGCTTT
The DNA here is from genome assembly GCF_018294505.1 of Triticum aestivum. Classification (NCBI taxonomy): domain Eukaryota; kingdom Viridiplantae; phylum Streptophyta; class Magnoliopsida; order Poales; family Poaceae; genus Triticum; species Triticum aestivum. Next base: position 339,997 of record NC_057796.1, on the reverse strand, counting down.
AACTTGTTTGGAGCCTTGACCCATGCAAAAGGCCGAGCATTGGAGATATGCTCATTGAGTTAAATGAGATGGAGACTACGGCCAATAAGCATGGATGGATCTGGTGTGGTCACTATATATTTCATATATATCTGGTGCAACCTGATTGGAAATATTATAGTCGTTTTCTTACATGTAGGTGGCTTCCTGGTTCCTTGAAGCGTCTAAAAAGGAGAGAACAAGAGTTGTTGGCAATCCACCCCCTCCAGCTCCGGTTCCCCTTTGAGATGAACAAGCTTTGTTTCGGTTTTCAGAAGCCCCTCCGTTTATGAAAAGCCTCCAGAAACTTTCCAACCAGTTTTTTATATGTTTTGGTTTTCCGGTTTGTACTAGTTTTCACTTGGTTTTTGTCCCGTTTTTTCTTTTAGTTTTTAGTTTTCGTTTTATGAAACTCATGAACTTTTTCCAATTTACCTTTTACAAATTTTGTGAAATTTTTCCTTATTTCCGACTTTTACTTTATTTTCTTGTGATTTTTTTAAAATTCATGAACTTTCTACAAATAATTGAACTTTCACAAGTCTTCAACTTTCTCAAAATTTGCGAGCTTCTTTCAAATTTGTGAGCTTTGTACAAATTTATGAACTTCTTTCAAATATTCTAATTCTTTAAAACAGACTTCCATGAAGTTTTATTGAATTCGTGAACTTTTTTGAACACATGAAATACTTTCAAATTCCTAAAAAATTCAAATTTCACTAACTTTTTTTAAATTCAAGAACTTTTTTAGTTCATCTTTTTTCAAAATCATGAATTTTATTCAAAATCACAAACTTTTTTTAAAAATCACAAGCTTTTTTCAAATTCACAAACATTTTTCGAGTCCACTATTTTTTCCAAATCATGAAGTTTTTTTAAAAAATCACAAACATTCTTAAAATTCATGATTTTTTACAAATTATAAAAAAATCTTAAATTAATGGTTTGTAAAAAATGGAAATTCATTTTCAATAGAAAATGACCGAAATAAAAAATAAGTTGACCCGTACCCATGTAGAAATCGCGAACGGTCAAAGCTACCTATAGGTGGAGAATTGGAATTGCTAGCGATCAAAGATTTAGGTCATGGCATATCTAGAGATTGTGTATGCGCGACAGCTATTTCTCGCTTTAAGCGAGCCGGACGGGACCATCTCGCGTCGAGACGCTACAGTATTCATGAACTTTTTTGAACACATGAATTTTTTCAAATTCATAAACTTTTTCAAATTTCACCAACTTTTTAGAAATTCATGAACTTTTTGAGTTCATGTTTTTTTCAAGATCATGAATTTTAATCAAATTCACAAACTTTGTTTCAAACTCACAAGCTTTTTTCAAATGCATGAACCTTGTTCAAATTCACAAATTTTTTCGAGTTCACAATTTTTTCAAATCATGAATTTAAAAAAACGCAAACATTCTTAAAATTTATGATTTTTAAAAAATTATAAAAAACTTTCTTCAAATTAATGATTTTGTAAAAATTGAAAATTCATTTTCAGTAGAAAATGACCGAAATAGAAAATAAGTCGACCCATACCCGTTGTCAAAGCTAGCGATCAAAGATTTAGGCCGTGGCCCATCTACATATTGTGTAAGTGCGAGATCTATTTCTCGGTTTAAGCGAGCCGGACGAACCCTCTAGCGTCGAGATGCTACAGTATTGGGCCAGCCCACCAGCGCTTATTTTCGGGAAAAATATAGACTAAAAAGTCTGTCTGCGCAACGGATCAAACTTGGTTCTCCTCGTTGCGAGGCAATGCTGCTAGCCATTGCACAAGCATTGCGTTCTTGTCCAATATGTAGGACATGACCTACTTGAACAAAACAAAGCCGTTATTCGATCTGCTCCGTTCTTTTTCCTGTTTTCTTTATTATTTGTTTTTACTGTACCACTGGCGTCATTGGGTTTTTCTGTTTCTGCCGGTTATTTGAGTAGCAAGTTTGCTTTTTCTGTTTTTCTTTTTCCCGTTTTTTCTTTTCTTTCTTCATATTCTTCCATGTTATTCGGTTTTTCATCATTTTTGCTTTTTTTCTTTTTCTTTTTTCTTCTCCGCTTTCATTCTTTTTTGTTTGTTTCTTTGGTTTTCAATGCTTTTTTTTCTTTTCTTTTTTCGTATATGTCAAAAACATTTTTTGTAACAAGTGATCAACACTTTACGTTCAACATTGTTCGAACGCTATTTCAACAATTTACAAATACTTGTTGAACATTTTAATAGTTATTCAACATTTTTATAAGTACTAGTTCAACATTTTTAATATTTATTCAACATTTTCAAATACTTATGCAATACTTTTTATATACTCATTCAATATTTCTAATACCTATTCAACATTTCTCAAATACCTGTTCAACATTTTTAATACTTATTCAATATTTTTAAATTCTTGTCCAACATTTTTTAAATTATAGTTTACCATTTTTTCAATAATTTTTTGACATTTTTCATATACTTGTTCAACATTTTTGAATACCTATTCAACAGTTTTCAAATACTTATTCAACATTTTTCAAATATTTGTTCAACATTTTTTACATTCTTCTACAACATTTTCAATGCTTATTCGAAAAAAATTAAATGTGTTTTTGAAAAGTGTTTATATATATAATATTTTATAGTATAAAGAAAAGTTTTTTTAGAACTAAGTATAAAGAAAAGTAGAAAATTAACAAAAAATGAGGACAGAAAACAGAAGAAAAAATAGGCCGTGGCTCCCGCGCGGCTGGGCCTGCCCGTCTGGGGCTCGCCCCGACTCGGTCGACATAGAGGCGCCCGTTCGGGAGTGCCTGAAGTGCTGTATAGGCGCTCCCCCTTTGAACTACACCAGCAACCCCGCAGAAACTATGTAGCGCCATCTTGTTGGGCTGGCCCAATATTCTAGATACATGCGAGTAATATTTTCATGTGCTTTTGTTTATCTGTTTTTTCTGTCTCTCAATTGGTTTTCTTTTGTTTTTGTTTTTTTACTTATTCTTTTATTTCTGATTTTCTTTGTTTCCGTCTTCAATTGTTTTTGGCCTTTTCTTTCTTCCCATCATATGCCTTTGCCTTTTTTCTTTCTTCTCATCATATGCCTACTATTTCAATAAACATTTTTCTGATACATCAGGAAAACAATTATCCATGTTTAAGATTTTTAAATATATGATCAATATTTTTTAAAATATATTATGATTTTTTCATTTTTTATATATTGTACATTTTTCGTATATGTCTGAAACATATTTTTATGTAAATTAATTTTTTCAAATACATGACTAATATTTTTTTCAAACACATGCTCTGAACTTTTTTTTCAAACACAGGTTGAAACAATCTTTTAATGGTACAAAAAAATTGAACTACATGAAGATCCTTTACATTGTAATTAAAATGTAATGAACATATTTTTGAAACACTGAACATTTTTTAAGTAATATTATTTTGAATTATACAAACATTTTTTAATTATATGAACGTGTTGTTCTGGTTGTTTTATGAATCATGAATTTAGTGCTACACCATCGGTTGATCTTATTTACTGAGTTACCAAAGACTGGTTCGATGAAACCAGAAGGGGATGGAAACTGGCAAAAAATTGTGGAGAGTTGGAGGAGGGACGAAGAGGTGGTGGGAAAAAATTGCTTTTATGTACTGGTATAATTGTGTGTGTGCAATGCATGTTAATAATAGATAAGATATTGATTGTATTGCACATTAACATTATGTAAAATAAAAATTACATATTAATATTAGGTAGGACATAATTACTTGGTTAATATTGACATCAACATTAGGCATGATATTAGTTAGTGAGGGGTGGTAAACATATTTAACACTAAACATCTGAGCGATGTAGACCGTTGGCGAATAAGTATGTTATAGTAGGGAGTAGGTAAGTATAGGTTGAGGGAGTCCTGGACTAGGGGGTTCTCGGGTGGCCGACCTGTCTCTCATGGGCCGGACTGTTGGGCCGCATTGTGTCCGGTCTGAAGACCTTTCTGCCTTGGTGTGTGTGCTCCAAGTCAAGATGGAAGATTCGGTGTTCCCCTCTATCTAAACGACTATATGTAAACTCTAGCCCCCCTGGTGTCTATATAAACCAGAAGGTTTAGTCCGTAGAGGCTAGAAGAACCATTGCAATCCTAGTAGTTAGGGTTTAGTTCGTCTGATCTCATGGCAGATCTACTCTGTAACCCCCTTATACAAAAGCAATATAATCAAGTAGGACGTAGGGTTTTACCTCTTAGAGAGGGCCCGAACCTGGGTAATATCGTGTCTCACGTTTACTGTTCCCCATCTATCCAAAATCCACAGTTCGGGACCCCCTACCCGAGATCCGCCAGTTTTGACACCGATAGTATCCCATGATCGGACGGCCCAGATCAGCGGCGGCCTTTGGTATTTTTGTTGCTTGCTCACTTGGAGAAGCACACATGAGAAAGAAACACCGCGGCCACACGGATAGTATCACACTCTCTCTCTCTCTCTCTCTCTCTCTCTCTCTCTCTGTGTGTGTGTGTGTTTTCCCACGTTAGTATTCCACCCAATCCTACATATACATTCGCATCCGACCAACTATCCGCAGTATCCCATGATCGGACATCCCAGATCAGCGCGGCCTTCGGTGTTTTTGTTGCCTGCTCACTTGGAGAAGCACACATGAGAAAGAAACACCGTGGCCACACGGATGGTATCACACTCTCTCTCTCTCTCCCTCCCTCCCTCTGTTGGTTTTCCCACGTTAGTATTCGGCCCAATACTACATGTACATTCGGATCCGACAGTTATCTGCAGTATCCCATGATCGGACGGTCCAGATCAGCGACGACCTATGGTGTTTTTGTTGCCTCCTCACATGGAGAAGCACACATGAGAAAGGAACACCACAGCAACACGATGATACCACATACACACTCTGTGTTTGTTTTCCCATGTTAGTATTCGGCCCAATCCTACATGTATATTCGGATCCGACCGATTATCCATAGTATCCCTTGATCGGATGGCTCAGATCAGCGGCGGCTTTTGGTGTTTTTGTTGCCTGCTCATTTGGAGAAGCACACATGAGAAAGAACCATCGCGGCCACACGGATGGTATCACACACACACTCTCTGTTTGTTTTCCCACGTTAGTATTCTGCCCAATCCTAAAGGTACATTCGGATCCGACCGGTTATCCGCAGTATCCCATGATCGGACGGCCCAGATCAGCGGCGGCCTTTGGTGTTTTTGTTGCCTGCTCACTTCAAGTACACATGAGAAAGAAACACCGCGGCCACATGGATGGTATCACACACACACTCTCTGTTTCTTTTCCCATGTTAGTATTCGGCCCAACCCTACATGTACATTCGCATCCGGCCGGTTATCCGCAGTATCCCATGATCGGACGGCCCAGATCACGGGCGGCCTTTGATGTTTTTGTTGTCTGCTCACTTGGAGAAGCACATATTAGAAAGAAACATCGCGGCACACACGGATGGTATCACACACACTCTCTCTGTTTGTTTTCCCACGTTAGTATTCCGCCCAATCCTACATGTATATTCAGATCCGACCGGTTATCCGCAGTATCCCATGATCGGACGGCCCAGATCAGCGGCGGCCTTTGGTGTTTTTGTTGCCTGCTCACTTGGAGAAGCACACATGAGAAAGAAAGACCGCGGCCAAACGGATGGTATCACTCTCTCTCTATGTGTGTTTGTTTTCCCACATTAGTATTCTGCCCAATCCTACATGTACATTCGGATCCGACCGGTCATCCATAGTATCCCATGATCGGACGACCCATATCAGCGGCGGCCTTTGGTGTTTTTGTTGCCTGCTCACTTGGAGAAGCACGCATGAGAAAGAAACACCGCGGCCACATGGATGGTATCACACACACACACACTCTCTGTTTGTTTTCACACGTTAGTATTCGGCTCAATTCTACATGCACATTCGGATCCGATCGATTATCCGCAGTATCTCATGATCGGACGGTCCAGATCAACGGCGACCTTTGATGTTTTTGTTGCCTGCTCACTTGGAGAAGCACACATGAGAAAGAAACACCACGGCCACATAGATGGTATCACACACACACACTCTCTGTTTGTTTTCTCACATTAGTATTCGGCCCAATCCTACATGTACATTCGGATCTGACTGGTTATCCGCAGTATCTCGTGATCGGACGGCCCAGATCAGCAGCGGCCTTTGATGTTTTCGTTGCCTGCTCACTTGGAGAAGCACACATGAGAAAGAAACACCGCAGCTGTTGGGGAACGTAGTAATTTCAAAAAAATTCCTACGCACACGCAAGATCATGGTGATGCATAGCAACGAGAGGGGAGAGTATGTCCACGTACCCTCGTAGACCGAAAGCGGAAGCGTTAGCACAACGCGGTTGATGTAGTCGTACGTCTTCACGATCCGACCGATCAAGTACCGAACGCACGGCACCTTCGAGTTCAGCACACGTTCAGCCCGATGACGTCCCTCGAACTCCGATCCAGCCGAGTGTTGAGGGAGAGTTTCGTCAGCACGATGGCGTGGTGACGATGATGATGTTCTACCGACGCAGGGCTTCGCCTAAGCACCGCTATGATATTATAGAGGTGGACTATGGTGGAGGGGGGCACCGCACAGGGCTAAAAGATCAATGATCAATTGTTGTGTCTTTGAGGTGCCCCCTGCCCCCGTATATAAAGGAGCAAGGGGGGGAGAGGCGGCCGGCCAGGAGAGGGGCGCGCCAGGAGGAGTCCTACTCCCGGCTCCCTTCCTTGTTGGATTAGGAGAAGGGGGAAAGAGGAGAGAGAGAGGAAGGAAAGGGGGGGCGCCGCCCCCCCTCCTTGTCCAATTCGGACTAGAGGGAGAGGGGGCGCGCGGCCTGCCCTAGCCGCCTCTCCTCTTCTCCACTAAGGCCCATGTAGGCCCATTAAACCCCCGGGGGGTTCCGGTAACCTCCTGGTACTCCGGTATATATCCGATAACCCCCGGAACCATTCCGGTGTCCGAATATAGTCGTCCAATATATCAATCTTCATGTCTCGACCATTTCAAGACTCCTCGTCATGTCTGTGATCACATCCGGGACTCCGAACTACCTTCGGTACATCAAAACATATAAACTCATAATATAACTGTCATCAAAACTTTAAGCGTGCGGACCCTACGGGTTCGAGAACTATGTAGACATGACTGAGACACATCTCTGGTCAATAACCAATAGCGGAACCTGGATGCTCATATTGGCTCCCACATATTCTATGAAGATCTTTAACGGTCAAACCGCATAACAACATACGTTGTTCCCTTTGTCATCGGTATGTTATTTGCCCGAGATTCGATCGTCGGTATCTCAATACCTAGTTCAATCTCGTTACCGGCAAGTCTCTTTACTCGTTCCGTAATACATCATCCCACAACTAACTCATTATTGCAATGCTTGCAAGGCTTAAGTGATGTGCATTACCGAGTGGGCCCAGAGATACCTCTCCGACAATCGGAGTGACAAATCCTAATCTCAAAATACGCCAACCCAACAAGTACCTTTGGAGACACCTGTAGAGCACCTTTATAATAACCCAGTTACGTTGTGACGTTTGGTAGCACACAAAGTGTTCCTCCGGTAAACGGGAGTTGCATAATCTCATAGTCATAGGAACATGTATAAGTCATGAAGAAAGCAATAGCAAAATACTAAACGATCGTGTGCTAAGCTAACGGAATGGGTCAAGTCAATCACATCATTCCCCTAATGACGTGATCCCGTTAATCAAATGACAACTCATGTCTATGGCTAGGAAACATAACCATCTTTGATCAACGAGCTAGTCAAGTAGAGGCATACTAGTGACACTCTGTTTGTCTATGTATTCACACAAGTATTATGTTTCCGGTTAATACAATTCTAGCATGAATAATAAGCATTTATCATGATATAAGGAAATAAATAATAACTTTATTATTGCCTCTAGGGCATATTTCCTTCAGTCTCCCACTTGCACTAGAGTCAATAATCTAGATTACACAGTAATGATTCTAACACCCATGGAGCCTTGGTGCTGATCATGTTTTGCTCGTGGAAGAGGCTTAGTCAACGGGTCTGCAACATTCAGATCCGTATGTATCTTGCAAATTTCTATGTCTCCCACCTGGACTAGATCCCGGATGGAATTGAAGCGTCTCTTGATGTGCTTGGTTCTCTTGTGAAATCTGGATTCCTTCGCCAAGGCAATTGCACCAGTATTGTCACAAAAGATTTTCATTGGACCCGATGCACTAGGTATGACACCTAGATCGGATATGAACTCCTTCATCCAGACTCCTTCATTTGCTGCTTCCGAAGCAGCTATGTACTCCGCTTCACACGTAGATCCCGCCACAACGCTTTGTTTAGAACTGCACCAACTGACAGCTCCACCGTTCAATGTAAACACGTATCCGGTTTGCGATTTAGAATCATCCGGATCAGTGTCAAAGCTTGCATCGACGTAACCATTTACGACTAGCTCTTTGTCACCTCCATAAACGAGAAACATATCCTTAGTCCTTTTCAGGTATTTCAGGATGTTCTTGACCGTTGTCCAGTGATCCACTCCTGGATTACTTTGGTACCTCCCTGCTAAACTTATAGCAAGGCACACATCAGGTCTGGTACACAGCATTGCATACATGATAGAGCCTATGGCTGAAGCATAGGGAACATCTTTCATCTCCTCTCTATCTTCTGCAGTGGTCGGGCATTGAGTCTTACTCAACTTCACACCTTGTAACACAGGCAAGAACCCTTTCTTTGCTTGATCCATTTTGAACTTTTTCAAAACTTTGTCAAGGTATGTGCTTTGTGAAAGTCCAATTAAGCGTCTTGATCTATCTCTATATAAGCAGCTTCACCGAGGTCTTTCATTTAAAAACTCTTATTCAAGTATCCCTTTATGCTATCCAGAAATTCTATATCATTTTCAATCAGTAATATGTCATCCACATATAATATCAGAAATGCTACAGAGCTCCCACTCACTTTCTTGTAAATACAGGCTTCTCCAAAAGTCTGTATAAAACCGAATGCTTTGATCACACTATCAAAACGTTTATTCCAACTCCGAGAGGCTTGCACCAGTCCATAAATGGATCGCTGGAGCTTGCACACTTTGTTAGCTCCTTTTGGATCGACAAAACCTTCCGGTTGCATCATATACAACTCTTCTTCCAGAAATCCATTCAGGAATGCAGTTTTGACATCCATTTGCCAAATTTCATAATCATAAAATGCGGCAATTGCTAACATGATTCGGACAGACTTAAGCATCGCTACGGGTGAGAAAGTCTCATCGTAGTCAATCCCTTGAACTTGTCGAAAACCTTTCGCAACAAGTCGAGCTTTATAGACAGTAACATTACCGTCAGCGTCAGTCTTCTTCTTGAAGATCCATTTATTCTCAATGGCTTGCCGATCATCGGGCAAGTCAACCAAAGTCCACACTTTGTTCTCATACATGGATCCCATCTCAGATTTCATGGCCTCAAGCCATTTTGCGGAATCTGGGCTCACCATCGCTTCTTCATAGTTCGTAGGTTCGTCATGGTCTAGTAACATAACCTCCAGAACAGGATTACCGTACCACTCTGGTGCGGATCTTACTCTGGTTGACCTACGAGGTTCAGTAACAACTTGATCTGAAGTTTCATGATCATCATCATTAACTTCCTCACTAATTGGTGTAGGTGTCACAGGAACCGGTTTCTGTGATGAACTACTTTCCAATAAGGGAGCAGGTACAGTTACCTCATCAAGTTCTACTTTCCTCCCACTCACTTCTTTCGAGAGAAACTCCTTCTCTAGAAAGATTCCAAATTTAGCAACAAAAGTCTTGCCTTCGGATCTGTGATAGAAGGTGTACCCAACAGTCTCTTTTGGGTATCCTATGAAGACACATTTCTCCGATTTGGGTTCGAGCTTATCAGGTTGAAGCTTTTTCACATAAGCATCGCAGCCCCAAACTTTAAGAAACGACAACTTTGGTTTCTTGCCAAACCACAGTTCATAAGGCGTCGTCTCAACGGATTTCGATGGTGTCCTATTTAACGTGAATGCAGCCGTCTCTAAAGCATAACCCCAAAACGATAGCGGTAAATCAGTAAGAGACATCATAGATCGCACCATATCTAGTAAAGTACGATTACGACGTTCGGACACACCATTACGCTGTGGTGTTCCGGGTGGCGTGAGTTGCGAAACTATTCCGCATTGTTTCAAATGAAGACCAAACTCGTAACTCAAATATTCTCCTCCACGATCCGATCGTAGAAACTTTATTTTCTTGTTACGATGATTTTCAACTTCACTCTGAAATTCTTTGAACTTTTCAAATGTTTCAGACTTATGTTTCATTAAGTAGATATACCCATATCTGCTCAAATCATTTGTGAAGGTGAGAAAATAACGATATCCGCCGCGAGCCTCAACATTCATCGGACCACATACATCTGTATGTATGATTTCCAACAAATCTGTTGCTCGCTCCATAGTTCCGGAGAACGGCGTTTTAGTCATCTTGCCCATGAGGCACGGTTCGCAAGTACCAAGTGATTCATAATCAAGTGGTTCCAAAAGTCCATCAGTATGGAGTTTCTTCATGCGCTTTACACCGATATGACCTAAACGGCAGTGCCACAAATAAGTTGCACTATCATTATCAACTCTGCATCTTTTGGCTTCAATATTATGAATATGTGTATCACTACTATCGAGATTCAACAAAAATAGACCACTCTTCAAGGGTGCATGACCATAAAAGATATTACTCATATAAATAGAACAACCATTATTCTCTGATTTAAATGAATAACCGTCTCGCATCAAACAAGATCCAGATATAATGTTCATGCTCAACGCTGGCACCAAATAACAATTATTTAGGTCTAAAACTAATCCCGAAGGTAGATGTAGAGGTAGCGTGCCGACCGCGATCACATCGACTTTGGAACCATTTCCCACGCGCATCGTCACCTCGTCCTTAGCCAATCTTCGCTTAATCCGTAGTCCCTGTTTCGAGTTGCAAATATTAGCAACAGAACCAGTATCAAATACCCAGGTGCTACTGCGAGCATTAGTAAGGTACACATCAATAACATGTATATCACATATACCTTTGTTCACCTTGCCATCCTTCTTATCCGCCAAATACTTGGGGCAGTTCCGCTTCCAGTGACCAGTCTGTTTGCAGTAGAAGCACTCAGTCTCAGGCTTAGGTCCAGACTTGGGTTTCTTCTCCTGAGCAGCAACTTGTTTGCTGTTCTTCTTGAAGTTCCCCTTCTTCTTCCCTTTGCCCTTTTTCTTGAAACTGGTGGTCTTGTTGACCATCAACACTTGATGCTCCTTCTTGATTTCTACCTCCGCAGCCTTTAGCATTGCGAAGAGCTCGGGAATCGTCTTATCCATCCCTTGCATGTTATAGTTCATCACGAAGCTCTTGTAGCTTGGTGGCAGTGATTGAAGAATTCTGTCAATGACGCTATCATCCGGAAGATTAACTCCCAGTTGAATCAAGTGATTGTTATACCCAGACATTTTGAGTATATGCTCACTGACAGAACTATTCTCCTCCATCTTGCAGCTGTAGAACTTATTGGAGACTTCATATCTCTCAATCCGGGCATTTGCTTGAAATATTAACTTCAACTCCTGGAACATCTCATATGCTCCATGACGTTCAAAACGTCGTTGAAGTCCCGGTTCTAAGCCGTAAAGCATGGCACACTGAACTATTGAGTAGTCATCAGCTTTGCTCTGCCAGACGTTCATAACATCTGGTGTTGCTCCTGCAGCAGGTCTGGCACCTAGCGGTGCTTCCAGGACGTAATTCTTCTGTGCAGCAATGAGGATAATCCTCAAGTTACGGACCCAGTCCGTGTAATTGCTACCATCATCTTTCAACTTTGCTTTCTCAAGGAACGCATTAAAATTCAACGGAACAACAACACGGGCCATCTATCTACAATCAACATAGACAAGCAAAATACTATCAGGTACTAAGTTCATGATAAATTTAAGTTCAATTAATCATATTACTTAAGAACTCCCACTTAGATAGACATCCCTCTAATCCTCTAAGTGATCACGTGATCCAAATCAACTAAACCATGTCCGATCATCACGTGAGATGGAGTAGTTTCAATGGTGAACATCACTATGTTGATCATATCTACTATATGATTCACGCTCGACCTTTCGGTCTCCGTGTTCCGAGGCCATATCTGTTATATGCTAGGCTCGTCAAGTTTAACCTGAGTATTCCGCGTGTGCAACTGTTTTGCACCCGTTGTATTTGAACGTAGAGCCTATCACACCCGATCATCACGTGGTGTCTCAGCACGAAGAACTTTCGCAACGGTGCATACTCAGGGAGAACACTTATACCTTGATAATTTAGTGAGAGATCATCTTATAATGCTACCGTCAATCAAAGCAAGATAAGATGCATAAAAGATAAACATCACATGCAATCAATATAAGTGATATGATATGGCCATCATCATCTTGTGCTTGTGATCTCCATCTCCGAAGCACCATCATGATCACCATCGTCACCGGCGCGACACCTTGATCTCCATCGTAGCATCGTTGTCGTCTCGCCAATCTTATGCTTCTACGACTATCGCTACCGCTTAGTGATAAAGTAAAGCATTACAGGGCGATTGCATTGCATACAATAAAGCGACAACCATATGGCTCCTGCCAGTTGCCGATAACTCGGTTACAAAACATGATCATCTCATACAATAAAATTTAGCATCATGCCTTGACCATATCACATCACAACATGCCCTGCAAAAACAAGTTAGACGTCCTCTACTTTGTTGTTGCAAGTTTTACGTGGCTGCTACGGGCTGAGCAAGAACCGTTCTTACCTACGCATCAAAACCACAACGATAGTTCGTCAAGTTAGTGCTGTTTTAACCTTCTCAAGGACCGGGCTTAGCCACACTCGGTTCAACTAAAGTTCGAGAAACTGACACCCGCCAGCCACCTGTGTGCAAAGCACGTCGGTAGAACCAGTCTCGCATAAGCGTACACGTAATGTCGGTCTGGGCCGCTTCATCCAACAATACCGCCGAACCAAAGTATGACATGCTGGTAAGCAGTATGACTTGTATCGCCCACAACTCACTTGTGTTCTACTCGTGCATATGACATCTACGCATAAAACCTGGCTCGGATGCCACTGTTGGGGAACGTAGTAATTTCAAAAAAATTCCTACGCACACGCAAGATCATGGTGATGCATAGCAACGAGAGGGGAGAGTATGTCCACGTACCCTCGTAGACCGAAAGCGGAAGCGTTAGCACAACGCGGTTGATGTAGTCGTACGTCTTCACGATCCGACCGATCAAGTACCGAATGCACGGCACCTCCGAGTTTAGCACACGTTCAGCCCGATGACGTCCCTCGAACTCTGATCCAGCCGAGTGTTGAGGGAGAGTTTGGTCAGCACGACGGCGTGGTGACAATGATGATGTTCTACCGACGCAGGGCTTTGCCTAAGCACCGCTACAATATTATCGAGGTGGACTATGGTGGAGGGGGGCACCGCACACGGCTAAAAGATCAATGATCAATTGTTGTGTCTTTGGGGTGCCCTCTGCCCCCGTATATAAAGGAGCAAGGGGGGTAGAGGCGGCCGGCCAGGAGAGGGGCGCGCCAGGAGGAGTCCTACTCCCACCGGGAGTAGGACTCCCTCCCTTCCTTGTTGGATTAGGAGAAGGGGGAAAGAGGAGAGAGAGAGGAAGGAAAGGGGGGCGCCGCCCCCCTCCTTGTCCAATTCGGACTAGAGGGGGAGGGGGCGCGCGGCCTGCCCTAGCCGCCTTTCCTCTTCTCCACTAAGGCCCATGTAGGCCCATTAAACCCCCAGGGGGTTCCGGTAACCTCCCGGTACTCTGGTATATATCCGATAACCCCCGGAACCATTCCGGTGTCCGAATATAGTCGTCCAATATATCAATCTTCATGTCTCGACCATTTTGAGACTCCTCGTCATGTCCATGATCACATTTGGGACCTCGAACTACCTTCGGTACATTAAAACATATAAACTCAAAATATAACTGTCATCGAAACTTTAAGCGTGCGGACCCTACGGGTTCGAGAACTATGTAGACATGGCCGAGACACGTCTCTGGTCAATAACCAATAGCGGAACCTGGATGCTCATATTGGCTCCCACATATTCTACGAAGATCTTTATCGGTCAAATCGCATAACAACATATGTGGTTCCCTTTGTCATCGGTATGTTACTTGCCCGAGATTCGATCATGGTATCTCAATACCTAGTTCAATCTCGTTACCAGCAAGTCTCTTTACTCGTTCCGTAATACATCATCCCGCAACTAACTCATTAGTTGCAATGCTTGCAAGGCTTAAATGATGTGCATTACCGAGTGGGCCCAGAGATACCTCTCCGACAATCGGAGACAAATCCTAATCTCGAAATACGCCAACCGAACAAGTACCTTTGGAGACACCTGTAGAGCACCTTTATAATCACCCAGTTACGTTGTGACGTTTGGTAGCACACAAAGTGTTCCTCCGGTAAACGGGAGTTGCATAATCTCATAGTCATAGGAACATGTATAAGTCATGAAGAAAGCAATAGCAAAATACTAAACGATCGTGTGCTAAGCTAACGGAATGGGTCAAGTCAATCACATAATTCTCCTAATGATGTGATCCCGTTAATCAAATGACAACTCATGTCTATGGCTAGGAAACACAACCATCTTTGATCAACGAGCTAGTCAAGTAGAGGCATACTAGTGACACTCTGTTTGTCTATGTATTCACACAAGTATTATGTTTCCGGTTAATAAAATTCTATCATGAATAATAAACATTTATCATGATATAAGGAAATAAATAATAACTTTATTATTGCCTCTAGGGCATATTTCCTTCAGCGGCCACACGGGAGGTATCACACATGCTCTCTCTGCTTGTTTTCCCATGTTAGTATTCGGCCCAATCCTACATGTACATTCGGATATGTCGTTGAATTGTCACGGCAGATGCCATCGCCGCTAGGAAGCTTGAAGGGGTTAACGGGACAAGGAACACGAGGGTTTATACTGGTTCGGCCCCTTACGGTGAAGGTAAAAGCCTACGTCCAGTTGAGGTGGTATTGATTAGGGTTTCGATGACCAGGGAGCTTAACTGCTTTGCCTGGCTTTTGATGAGATCTTTCTTGTCTTTCAACCGTTGCCGGGTCGTCCCTTTATATAGGGAGGCTGACGCCTAGCAGCTCTCAGAATCCCGGCCGCTCATAAGAGTGTCCGGCTCGGACTCTCAACTATTCTTGCCTTACACTACAAGTTCTACCATAATAATGATTATAACTACGGGCCTTAAGCCATATCCAGGTCTTAAGCCCACCTTTGGCTCACCGTCTTCAAGCTTGGCGCCGGGCTTCTGGCAATGACCATTATGAGTAACCCGGCCCCTCCTGGCGGGTGACTCTAAGGTCTATATCCTCAACATTAGGCCCCAGATTGATTTGAGCCGGCTCATGTCAATCTTCAATCCTTTCGACAGAAAAATCTCCGGCTTATAATTGTGTGAAGGCCATAACCCGGCGTGACGTCATCCTCTGGACTCCGGGTAATCCGCCGTGACGTCATCTTCCATTAAGTCCGTTTTTTACTCCACCAGATCCGCAACGGATCTTATCTTTACTGCCATCCCGAAAATCGAGGCGTTTCATGGGAGATAACCACGCCGTGGTCTCCTCGTTTCTCGCGCCCACTTATGAGCTCGCCTTTATAAATAGCCCGGCCCTCGGGTCTTTCCATTCTCCCCCTTCAGTCGTCCTCTTCCTCTCGCTGCGCCCGTACTGCTCGAGCTCCGCCGCCGCCGCCGCCGCAGCAAGCTCCGCGTCTTCGTCGACCTTGGCCGCTGCATCACCCTGATCCGTCCAGAGAATCGCGGCGAACCCTCGCAGCTCACCTGCCTCTGTAAGTTCCTTCTTCCTCGTAGAACAGATCTACATTCGACTCCTGCTATTCTTCCATGTTTGTCGCCGTCGCCCACGAGCTCCGGTAGTTTTCATTTTTACTGCATAAGAGCCTTGTTCGAGCCCAAGAACTTCTTCTGCGTCTGTTTCTAGGTCTAGAAATTTTCCTTTTGACCGATCATTTTGATCCAAATTATTTACTGCCATGTGTGAAACCTGTTTTCACCACACTTAGTGAAAAACTGCACTTGTTGAGTCATGGTGGTTTACAACTCCGGTTTAAAGAAACCATGCGCCGTAGAATCTTCCGACTCAGAGGAGATCATGCGCCATAGAATTTTCCGGCTCTTCTGTGATAAGGCCGTAGACAATCGAATTGCTCTCAATACCTCGGGCGGCTTAAATAACTCGGTGCACTTAGATATATGTCATTAGTCCCCTTCATAAGCCACCACTTTAACATTGAACTGCAAATTTCCTCCGGCTTATAATTAAACCGGACGTTTCCTTTTATCATAGGCTGCCGACTTTCACCATGCCTCCCAAAGCTCCAAAAGCCTCCATCACTTGCAATTGGATGAGGTCCAATGTCACCAACGAGACGTTAGCAGATTTTGTCAAGTCAGGCTACCTGCCCAAGAAGGACGTCATGTCCTACCGTGCCCCTGACGCGTCAGAAGAGAGACCACAGCCAAAGGACGGGGAGGTAGTGATTTTTGCGGATCATATGAGCCGGGGCTTCGCACCGCCCGGCTCAAAGTTTTTTAGAGACGTGCTGAACTTCTTTGACCTGCGGCCACAAGATATAGGACCCAACTCGGTGTCCAACATATGCAATTTCCAAGTGTTCTGCGAGGTTTACCTTGGAGAAGAGCCCAGCCTGCTACTCTTCAGAGAGCTCTTCTACTTGAACCGCCAGAACGAGTGCGCCAACGGGCCAAGTTTGGAGCTAGGCGGCATCTCCATTCAGAGACGGAGAGACTGTCTTTTCCCTTACGCCGAGCCGCCGAGTCACCCAAAGGACTGGAACCTGACGTGGTTCTATTGCCAAGACACATCGCCGGCTGATGAGAGCCCGCTGCCCGGCTTTCGCCCTTCACGTCTGGAACCGACTCACCCTCTGTCTGACAAGTTAACTCAGGCAGAGCGCCAACCTCTGCTCCCCACCATCAACAAGATCAAGGCTCTCCTGGGCAATGGTCTCAACGGAATCGATCTGGTCCGGGTCTGGATCTCGTGGCGGGTGATCCCATTGAGCCGCCGCCCCGGCTTAATGTGCGAATACACGGGCCGAAAGGATGACCCCCAGAGACACAGCCGCAACGATCTCCCTGAAGATGTTGCTGAGGATATGACCAAGGCTCTTTTGAACGAGAGCCTAGCAGACTGCGGGAGGACCGGGTTAGCCCCCTTCTGCAAGACCAACCCAGCCCCAGCGGTAAGCCGCTGATCTGAACATTTTATCTTCTTCTGTAGATAACCGTCATCTGAATCTTTAAGAAATCATCGTTGTATTTTTCAGGCTGATGACAAGTTCTGGAAGGTCAAATATGACCATGAAGCGGCCAAGAAGGCCAGAAAGGCGAAGAAAGCCGCCAAGAAAGCCGCTCCCCGTAAGAAGGGAAGTAGGCCTACTGCTTCAGAGCTGATGCAATTAAGCGACAGCTCCGAGTCAGAGGTAACCCCTAAACCTGTAAGCTCTTGCTATATCTGCTATTTATTTCTGTCCACCTTATCAATATTATTCCTCAACAGGATGACACCGGCGCAAGTAAGCCGGTGGTTGAAGAGGTAATGTCACTTTCCTCTGACTCGGAGCCCTTGCCAAGGCTGAAAGGCCGAAGGGTAACCCGGAAAGTAAGATTTTCACATCCTTTAGCTTATCAAGATCCTCAATTTATTTTGAAGCGACAGGTTCATGAGAGTCGGTGTCACACCCGGACCAACAAGGACGCCGACCTCTCCTCCGGGTTACCTGACGCATCGAGGAAGCGCTGAACTGAGGTTATCTCCAACTTGTACCCTTTTCATCCTTTGGCGGGTGTTATATGTCAGCCGCTCAATTCTTCTGACTCAAATTATCAGGAGACTTCCCCCTCTTCGGGCGACTCTATGCAGTCGAACCTGCCGGCTTTCAAGACTGTGCCCGGGTAATAATGATCATCTTATGTTGTACTTTGTCTTTACTTACACTTTTGTGCTTTACCCTTTTTGTCTTTTCAGTGCCCAAGCAAAACTCAGCAAAAGGGCGAAGAAGAACAAGCCGGCCGATGAGCCGGACCTGCCTGAGCCGGAGGTAGCTGCTCAAGAACCGCCAGCTGCCTCTGCTCCTGAGGCTGCTGCTCCAACCAACAAGCCCATAGCAGAAGCTTCTGCTAACCCAGAGGTCTCCAGCTCGGCTCAACCAGCAGATGACCCGGATGTGGTAATCACCCGGACGGAATATGTTGAGCCGCGGAGACCTACCGCGCTGGCCAAGTGCTCTGCCAAGGGGGAGTTGCTACAGCCCCGCTGGGTTAATCTGGACCTCACCGAGTACGCCAACCTAAGCATCGGAGAGCTCGTCTCCGGCTACGTCAGCCAAGTGCACAAGAGCCGGGATGCAGAGATCGGCATGGTGAACCAGATTCAGCAGAAGTCAGAGGTACCACTCTTCTTTCTTCTTGTTTACTGTATAGCTATCTTGTTATTCTTACCATGCTCTAGCCCCCAAGTCTACAACTTATGATAGAATATGTTGTAGACTTAAGTTCCGGCTTACTCAATTGAACCAGCAATTTGTAGATAGAAACGTTCAATATGCATTAGCCCCCAAGTGCCAAGTGCCTTTGCTTGGAAAGTGCTTGGGACTTTTAAGATTGTATAGTAACTGTTCATCTTATGACCCGGAAATTATGCAGGCTGCTGGCAAGAAATTTGAAGCGGACATCTCTGATCTCAAGACCCGGCTGAAGACGCAAGAAACTGAGACCCGGAAAGCAAATGCTAAATTTGTGTCCAGTATTGCTGCGCAAGAAAAACTGAAGACGGACTTCGACACTGAACGGAGAGCCAGGGCCGAAGAGAAGGCTGCTCTGGTGAACCGGGCCGAACAGGCGGAGAAGGCTCTCTCAGAGAAGACCGCCGAACTCTCCGGCTTAAAGCGCCAAGTGCCCCAGATGGTTGCCGCAATCTTCGGTAAGTCATTTCACCGGCTTTCATCAAGTTTAGAACCTTTATATCTCATAACTCATCCTTGTCGGCGGCTTATCTTACTCTGTTAAACAGGTCCCAGAAGCGCCAACCTCAACCAAAGTGTGGTAACCAAGCTGAAGGCCGTGTACACCCTGGTGGAGCAACTCTACACCGGGTCACAGCGTGCCTTGGCTGTGGTGGCCCTATCCAACGAGGTGCCGACTCACCTGGCGGAAGTACTTCGCCGGCTCGCCGTTCTGCCTCAACGTATCCAAGAGCTGCGACGGGCCTCTGCAAGAGCCGGAGCTATCGCTGCGCTGAGCCGGGCCAAGGCTTTCCTTCCAGAGTTAGACCCGGCGGACATCACCCTCGGCTATCCAAGTTTGAAGGAAGACGGCACAGCCTTCGAACAAAGGGACTTTGCTGCCTGCGTGAAGATCGTGCGCCCGGTGGCCACCCTCATTGGAAACGACACAGATCTGACCAAGTACCAGCCGGGTTACAACGCGGAGAATCAAAGGATCCCCACCTCGCGCTATGAAGCCCTCAGCTTAATCCCGCCAACTCGTCAGCACACCTTCGCCCCGGAGATTGACCCGGACGGGTTAATTGACGAAGAAGCTCAATTCGAAGCTCTGAGTGGCATCGACTAGAAGTCATCAACTTTCCAGGTCGTGGGAATAGCCGGAGGAGAAGAGAGGGATGAGCCGGAGACGTCAACCCAGCAAGCATCTTAACTCGGCAGGCGGCTTATAAGACAATGCTTTACCCTTTTGGACTCGATGAGTCTTGTAATAGAGTAGGATCAATACTTTAATTTTGCCGTGCAATCGTGCACGCATTGAATGCTGAAGTCCATTGAAGTTGTCTCCTCTATATTTCTCCGGGTCAATCGATTATTCATTTTCCTTAAGCTCAAAATAATTGCCCTTAACTATCCTGCATAGAAGGACAAATCACAAGTCTTTAGGCGGCTTACCGCACTGAGAAGCATAGTTGTAAACATATAACCCGGAATATGAATCAAAAAAGACTGGTCCTCAGTTATACCCTTGATATAACCGTAACAACACACTTACCAGCCTGCAAGCACACTTCCGGTTTAGCTAACCCGGGCAATAAGATTGGTACCTTAATTCCGGTTTACCAGTCTTAATGACACCGGTTGTGCTCGATTAACCCTGTAAATCAAAGCTAAACCGGCAAAGTGAAACCCGGCCATACACACTTTGAAATAATCAGAAGAAACTCGCTATAAATCAGAAAAACTTAGGGGCTTCCAGTTCGAATACGACCAGAGACCCATCCTAAAGGGGTTATGCTAGGATTCGAATACGATCATATAGCCCCCAGTGGGTGTGGCGATGCCAATCAAAAGGGTACCGACAACTATGTTCTCTTTGGTTCGAATACGACCCATGTTTGAACAGGAAGCCCCCAAGTGATTTTAAGAATTGTTTAACGACGCTGATTCGAATACGATCCACGTCGGTTCCCAAAGGGGTTAAACTATGATTCAAATATGATCGAAGAAAACTCCCCAATGAGCTCGGCACTTTGCCAATCAAATGGGTATCGACAGCTATGTTCTCTTTGGTTCGAATACGACCTATGTTTGAACAGGAAGCCCCCAAGTGACCTTATTACCTACGTCTAGATTCAAATACGATCATAAGCCGGATCCTCCTTCAAGTTATCATGTTAATCTTGCAATGAAAATAACACGTGCACCTTTGGAGGAGAAAAAAGGACAGAGGTCCTGCTTTACTGCTTATCATAATATATACATGGCTGAGAGAAATATGTACATTATGAGAGCCGGGGGCTCAAGTGTAGTAAGGCCGAAGCTGAGCTATGTTCCACGGCCGACGGGTCTCTTCCTCCGACTTACGTGAATCTTTGTGCTCCCGAATGTCAATGAGGTAATATGACCCGTTGTGCAAGTTTTTGCTGACCACAAAGGGACCCTCCCAAGGTGGAGATAGCTTGTGCGCATCAGCTTGATCTTGGATGAGCCGGAGCACGAGATCGCCTTCCTGGAAGACCCGGGATTTAACCCGGCGACTATGATAACGGCGCAGGTCTTGTTGGTAAATCGCTGAGCGAGCTGCTGCCACATCACGCTGTTCGTCCAACAAGTCAAGAGCATCTTGGCGCGCGTGTTCATTATCCACCTCAACATAAGCCGCCACTCGAGGCGAGTCATGACGGATGTCACTGGGGAGGACTGCTTCTGCCCCATAAACCATGAAGAAAGGCGTAAAACCTGTAGACCTGTTAGGAGTAGTGTTGATGCTCCATAATACGGAGGGCAACTCGTCCACCCAACAACCCGGCGTCCGTTGCAAAGGGACCAAAAGCCGGGGCTTGATGCCCTTCAGAATCTCCTGATTAGCTCTCTCAGCTTGACCATTGGATTGAGGATGAGCCACCGAGGAAACATCAAGTCGGATATGCTCTCGTTGACAAAACTCTTCCATGCCGCCTTTGGATAGATTGGTGCCATTGTCAGTTATAATGCTGTGCGGAAAGCCAAAGCGAAAAATCACCTTTTTCATAAATTGAACCGCCGTGGCTGCATCACACTTACTAACTGGCTCCGCTTCAACCCACTTGGTAAATTTGTCAACTGCCACCAAGAGGTGGGTTTTCTTATCCTTGGACCTTTTAAAAGGCCCAACCATATCAAGCCCCCAGACCGCAAAGGGCCAAGTGATTGGGATCATCCTCAGCTCCTGAGCCGGCACATGAGCCCGTCGTGAGAACCTTTGGCAACCATCACATTTACTGACCAAGTCCTCCGCATCAGCATGAGCCGTCAGCCAATAAAAACCATGACGAAAAGCCTTGGCTACAAGAGATTTTGAGCCGGCGTGATGGCCACAATCCCCTTCATGAATCTCACGCAAGATCTCTTGACCTTCCTCAGGGGAGACACAACGCTGGAATGCTCCCGTAACACTGCGGTGATGCAACTCGCCATTGATAACAATCATTGACTTAGCCCGTCGTGTTATTTGTCTGGCCAAAGTTTCATCCTCAGGCAACTCTCCCCGGGTAATGTAAGCCAGATAGGGCACTATCCAGTCCAGTATGATGTGGAGAGCCGCCACCAGTCGTGCCTCCGGGTCAGGGACAGCCAAGTCTTCCTCTGTAGGCAACTTAACAGAAGGGTTATACAGGACATCCAGGAAAGTATTAGGCGGCACCGGTTTTCGCTGAGAGCCCAGCCGGCTTAAAGCATCAGCCGCCTCATTCTTCCTGCGATCGATGTGCTCTACTTGGTAACCCTGAAAGTGCCCAGCAATGGCATCAACTTCGCGGCGATAAGCCGCCATGAGAGGGTCCTTGGAATCCCACTTTCCTGATACTTGTTGAGCCACCAAGTCTGAGTCGCCGAAGCACCTTACCCGGCTCAAGCTCATCTCCTTAGCCATCCGAAGACCATGGAGCAAGGCCTCGTACTCAGCTGCGTTGTTGGTACAAGGAAACATCAATTGCAGCACATAATGGAACTTATCACCCTTAGGGGAAGCCAATACGACTCCAGCCCCCGAGCTCTCCAACTGCCTGGACCCATCAAAGTGAATAGTCCAATATGTGTTATCCGGCTTTTGCTCGGGCACTTGTGACTCTGTCCAATCATTGATGAAATCCACCAAGGCCTGAGATTTAATAGCAGTGCGTGGCACGTATTTGAGACCATGAGGTCCGAGCTCGATGGCCCACTTAGCCACTCTCCCTGTGGCCTCTCTGTTTTGAATGATATCACCCAGAGGGGCAGAACTGACCATAGTGATGGGATGACCCTGGAAATAATGCTTAAGCTTCCGGCTTGCCATGAACACACCATAAACAAGCTTCTGCCAATGTGGATACCGCTGTTTGGACTCGATGAGCACTTCGCTGACATAATAAACCGGCCGCTGAACCGGATGCTCCTTACCCTCTTCCTTGCGCTCCACCACCACAGCCACACTGACGGCTCGTGTGTTCGCCGCCACATACAGTAATAAGGGCTCCTTATCCACCGGAGCAGCAAGGACTGGGGGCTCTGTCAGCTGCTTTTTCAAATCCTCAAAGGCGGTATTAGCTGCATCATTCCAGACAAAGTTATCAGTTTTCTTCATCAACTGATATAATGGCATGGCCTTCTCACCCAGACGGCTTATAAACCGGCTTAAAGCAGCGATGCGACCCGCCAAGCGCTGAACGTCATTTATACACGCCGGCTTAGCCAGGGAGGTGATGGCCTTGATCTTCTCCGGGTTAGCTTCAATGCCTCTGTCAGAAACCAAGAAACCCAAGAGTTTGCCTGCAGGAACACCAAAAACACACTTGGCCGGGTTAAGCATCATCTTGTAAACCCGGAGATTATCAAAGGTTTCTCTCAAATCATCTATCAGGGTTTCCTCCTTTATGGACTTAACCACAATATCGTCCACATAAGCATGAACATTGCGCCCAATCTGGTTATGAAGACAGTTCTGCACGCAACGCTGATAAGTCGCTTGTGCACACTTGAGTCCAAAGGGCATGGACACATAGCAGAAGGCTCCAAAGGGAGTGATGAACGCCGTCTTCTCCTGGTCCTTAACTGCCATTTTAATCTGATGATATCCAGAATAAGCATCCAAGAAACTTAAGCGCACACAACCTGCCGTAGCATCAATAATTTGATCAATACGGGGAAGGGCGAAAGGATCAGCCGGACACGCCTTGTTTAAGTCCGTGTAGTCCACACACATCCGCCAAGTGCCGTTCTTCTTGAGTACGAGCACCGGGTTAGCTAACCATTCTGGGTGAAAGACTTCAACAATAAACCCGGCCGCCAAGAGCCGGGCCACCTCTTCGCCGATAGCTTTCCGCCTCTCTTCATTAAACCGCCGAAGAAACTGCCTGACCGGCTTAAATTTCGGATCAACATTGAGAGTGTGCTCAGCGAGTTCTCTAGGTACACCTGGCATGTCAGAAGGTTTCCATGCAAAGATGTCCCTATTCTCACGGATGAACTCGATGAGCGCGCTTTCCTATTTTGGATCCAGATTGGCACTGATGCTAAACTGCTGAGATGAGTCACCTGGAACGAAATCAACGAGTTTAGTCTCATCAGCCGACTTAAATTTCATTGCCGGCTCATGTTCCGTAGTCGGCTTTTTCAGGGAGGTCATATCTGTTGGGTCAACATTGTCTTTGTAAAACTTCAACTCCTCTGTTGCACAAACAGATTCCGCATAAGCTGCATCGCCTTCCTCACACTCCAGGGCCACCTTCCGGCTTCCGTGAACCGTAATGGTCCCATTATGACCCGGCATCTTGAGCTGTAAATACACGTAACACGGTCGTGCCATGAACTTGGCGTAAGCCGGCCGCCCAAATATGGCATGGTACGGACTTCTTATCTTGACCACCTCAAAGGTCAATTTTTCCACCCTGTAGTTGTGCTCATCTCCAAAGGCCACTTCCAACTCGATCTTGCCGACTGGATAAGCCGACTTACCAGGTACCACACCGTGAAAAATAGTGTTTGACTGGCTGAGGTTCTTATCAATCAACACCATACGACGGAACGTCTCATAATAGAGGATGTTGATGCTGCTGCCTCCATCCATGAGCACCTTAGTGAACTTATATCCTCCCACCTGAGGAGCCACCACCAAGGCCAAGTGACCCGGATTATCCACCCGGGGAGGGTGATCCTCCCTACTCCACACTATAGGCTGCTCAGACCATCGTAAATAGCGTGGAACCGCCGGCTCAACAGCATTCACAGCCCTCTTATGAAGCTTCTGATCTCGCTTACACAGACTGGTGGTAAACACATGGTATTGTCCACTGCTAAGCTGCTTTGGATTGGTCTGATAACCCCCTGCTGCTACTGATGACCCTGGCCAGACTGTTGATTAAAGCCCCCTTGGCTGTTCTGAGGATTAGAATTTGAGCCGCCGCCCGGGCCATGAAAGCCGTCGGCGCCTGAGCCGCCGCCCGGGCCATTGTAATTCTTAAAGGCCTATATGATTGCACAATCCTTCCATAGATGGGTAGCTGGCTTCTCTCTAGAGCCATGCCTCGGACAAGGCTCATTCAACAGCTGCTCCAGCGTCGGGCCTGACCCGCCGGCTCGGGGAGGGGGCCTCCCCTTGCGTCGCTGGTTATTACCCTGCGAGCTGGCGTTGGCTACGAACTCTAGGCTGCCATCGGCCTTGCACTTGCCACCTCCTTGGTTCCCCGGGTTATGCTGAGGACCCTTGCCATTGCCATTCTTCTTTCCCTTCCCTGTCCTTTCATCATCTGAAGGGGGGTACTTGGTACCATCAAAATCGGCGTACTTGACAAGAGCCGCCATTAGTGTACCCATATCATTGCAGTCGCGCTTAAGCCGCCCGAGTTTCATCTTCAGGGGCACAAAACGACAATTCTGCTCCAACATTAAGACTGCAGAGCCGGCATCCATCTTATCTGATGAATGTATGATCTCTTTGACCCGGCGAACCCAATGCGTCGTGGATTCACCCTCCTGCTGCTTACAGTTAGTCAAATCCACAATTGACATAGACTGCCTACAGGTATCCTTGAAGTTTTGGATGAACTAGGCTTTCAGCTCAGCCCAAGACCTGACGGAATTCGGTGGTAGCCCTTTCAACCAAGTGCGGGCAGTCCCATCCAACATCATGGTGAAGTATTTGGCCATTGCCGCTTCACTGACCTCCAGCAGTTCCATGGCCATCTCGTAACTCTCGATCCAGGCTGCGGGTTGTAAGTCGGCCGTGTAATTAGGCACCTTCCTAGGGCCTTTTAAGTCCTTGGGTAGACGTTCATTGCGGATAGCTGGCACTAAACAAGGGACACCCCCAGTCCTGGTAGGGATACCCACGTCGACGGAAGTCGTCGGATAAGCCGGGGGAGTCTGGTAAGCCGTCAACTAAGGCACCTGCTCCGCCTCTTGCCGCGCTCTGTCTTGGTCTGCTGCGTGAAAAGCTCCGTTATGAGCCGGGCCATGGCCAAGGGGCGGGTCATGGCGTAGGACGTTACTTGAGCCGGTTACTGAGACCATGTGTCTGCTGTAACTCGGGCTCCGGCCTGGACGAGGGGTCGAGTGGATCCTGTCCCGGCTGTAGGAGTACGCCTCTTGCTGCGCCAACGCTGTCTGAAGGAGTTCCCTGACCCGGCGGGTTTCAATAGCCGTCGGAGAGTCGCCGTCAATTGGGAGAGCCGCCAGCCATGCTGCCGCAGCGACCATGTTCTCCAGCGGGTTAGCATAATGACCCGGTGGTATTGGCACATACTGAGGCAGGGCAGGGTGCACCTGGGGAGGCCCCATTACTTGTGGCTGAATAGGGGTCCCAGACCCGGGCACTATGACCCCTGGCGGGTTACTGGACCCTGCACCTGGCGTGTTGAAGAGGTTGGGTGGATCGTAAACCGGAGGGAGTCGAGATTGGGCCTTTTGATGCCTCCTTCTCATGACCTCATTGGACGCGTTTTGATCCATCGTGAGCCGGAAGGACTGCGCCTGAATCAACTGGGTTTGGGCGTCGAGAGCCGCCCTCTCCGCAGCCATCCTAATCCCTTCGGCTGCCAGATCCTCTTTAGCTTTCACCAGATCCAATTTTAACTGCGCCACCTCCGCATCATGCTGAGCTTGATCCGCCGGGTCAACCGCAGTGGTCAACAGGGCCGTCATCTTATCTGTGAGATCCATCAGCACCTGAGCCGGCGAAGGCACCGGGTTTCCCGCTCCAGTAGCAAGGTTCTGAACGGGCTGCGCACCGGCCATGAAGACTCCAACCTGACTTGGCGGGTCTTTCTTGTCCAGTTGAGGTGGTATTGATTAGGGTTTCGATGACCAGGGAGCTTAACTGCTTTGCCTGGCTTTCGATGAGATCTTTCTTGTCCTTCAACCGCTGCCGGGTCGTCCCTTTATATAGGGAGGCTGACGCCCAGCAGCTCTCAGAGTCCCGGCCGGCTCATAAGAGTGTCCGGCTCGGACTCTCAACTATTCTTGCCTTACACTACAAGTTCTACCATAATAATGATTATAACTACGGGCCTTAAGCCATATCCGGGTCTTAAGCCCACCTTTGGCCCACCGTCTTCAAGCTTGGCGCCGGGCTTCTGGCAATGACCATTATGAGTAACCCGGCCCCTCCTGGCGGGTGACTCTAAGGTCTATATCCTCAACAGGATCCGACCGGTTATCCGCAGTATCCCAAGATCGGACTGCCCATGTCAGCGGCAGCCTTCGATGTTTTTGTTGCCTGCTCACTTGGAGAAGCACACATGAGAAAGAAACACCGCAGCCACACGGATGATATCACACACACACACTCTCTGTTTGTTTTCCAATGTTAGTATTCGGCCCAATCCTACATGTACATTCGAATCTGACTGATTATCTGCAGTATCCTAGGATCGGCGACCCAAATCAACGCCAACCTTTGGTGTTTTTGTTGTTTGCTCACTTGGAGAAGCACAAATGAGAAAGAAACACCGCTGCCACACGAACGGTATCAGACACACACTCTCTGTTTGTTTTCCCACGTTAGTATTTGGCCCAATCCTGCATGTACATTCGAATCCGACTGATTATTCGCAGTATCCCAAGATCGTATGGCCACCAGATCAGCAGCGGCCTTCGGTGTTTTTGTTGCTTGCTCACTTGGAGAAGCACACAATAAAGAAACACCGCAGCCACAAATGGTATAACACACACACACACACACACACACACGAAAGAAGCACGGCGGCCAAGGATGGTCCCACAGTATAGACACACACTCTTCGTCCTTTTGTTGTGTTTTCCCACGTTAGTATTGGGCCTGATACCACATTTAGATCCAGATTCGACTGCTATCCGCTATATCCCATGATTGGACGTCCCAGATAAGCGTCGACCTCTTGGTGTTTTGCCTCCTTGCTCACTTGAGAAAGCACACACGAAAGAAGCACCGCGTCCACGGATGGTATCACACACACATAAACACAAACGCAGACATTGTCTATGTGTGTGTGTTATGTTTCCCATGTTAGTATTCGGCCCAATCCTACATGTACATTCAAATCCGACCGATTATCTGTAGTATCCCATGATCGGACGGCCCAGAATAGCGGCGGCCTCCGGTGTGTTTTGTTGCTTGCTCACTTGGAGAAGCACACAAGAAAGAAACACTGCGGCCATGGATGGTATCACACACACAGACTCTGTTTTCCCATCCCCTTGCCAGGTTTGGTTCGTATCTACTCCTTCCTCTACGAAATACTAGGCGATTGCATGACCCAGACCGGGGACGGTGGGCCGTGTCGGTCCATCGCCCCAACATGTCCGAACCCGACGTAACCCCACACATACATTCGGAGCCAACCGCTTATCCGTCTTATCCCCAACCGAACGGTTCAGATCATCGACGGTTGCGGATGTCTCGCTTGCGCACTTGGAGAAGCACGAGAAGACGCACACCGCTGCCACAGATGGTATCGCAGCGCGCGCACACACACCGTGTTGTGTTCTCCTACGTCAATATCCGGTCTAATACCACGTGTACATTCCGATCCGACCACTTATCCGTTGTATGCCACAATCGGACAGTCCTGATCAGTCGCGGCCTCCGGTGTTTTGCTTGCATGCTCACTTGGAGAAGCGCACAAGCGAAAGAAACACCGGGGCCACACGGATGGTATCACTCTCTCTCTCTATTTGTTTTTCCCACAATAGTATTCGGCCCAATCCTACATGTACATTCGGATCCAACCGGTTATCCGCAGTATCCCATGATCGGACGGCCCAGATCAGCAGCAACCTTTGGTGTTTTTGTTGCTTGCTCACTTGGAGAAGCCCATATGAGAAAGAAACACCGTGGCCACACGGATGGTATCACACACACACACTCACTGTTTATTTTCCCACATTAGTATTCGGCCCAATTCTACATGTACATTCGGATCCGCCCAACTATCCTCAATATCCCATGATCGGATGGCCTAGATCAGCGATGGCCTTCGGTGTTTTTGTTGCCTGCTCACGTCGGGAAGCACACATGAGAAAGATGTTGGGGAACGTAGTATTTCAAAAAAATCCTACGATCACGCAAGATCTATCTAGGAGAAGCATAGCAACGAGCGGGGAGAGTGTGTCCACGTACCCTCGTACATCGAAAGAGGAAGCGTTTAGTAACGCGGTTGATGTAGTCGAACGTCTTCGCGATCCAACCGATCCAAGTACCGAACGCACGACACCTCCGCGATCTGCACACGTTCAGCTCGGTGGCGTCCCTCGAACTCTTGATCCAGCTGAGGCCGAATGAGAGTTTCGTCAGCACGATGGTGTGGTGACGGTGATGATGAAGTTACCGGCGCAGGGCTTCGCCTAAGCACTACGACAATATGACCGAGGTGTAAACTATGGAGGAGGGCACCGCACACGGCTAAAGATCAACTTGTGTCTATGGGGTGCCCCCTCCCCCGTATATAAAGGAGGAAGGGAGGGAGGAGGCCGGCCGGCAGATACGTCTCCAACGTATCTATAATTTTTGATTGTTCCATGATATTATATTATCTGTTTTGGATGTTTAATGGGCTTTATTATGCACTTTTATATTATTTTTGGGACTAACCTATTAACCGAAGGCCCAGTGCAAATTGTTGTTTTTTTTATCTATTTCAGTGTTTCGCAGAAAAGGAATATCAAACGGAGTCCAAACGGAATGAAACCTTCGGGAGAGTTATTTTTGGAACAAACGCAATCCAGGAGACTTGGAGTGGACGTCAAGGAAGCAACGAGGCGGCCACGAGGTAGGGAGGCGCGCCCAGGGGGGTAGGCGTGCCCCCCACCCTTGTGGGCCCCTCGTGGCTCCACCGACCTACTTCTTTCGCCTATATATACTCATATACCCCGAAAACATCCAGGGGCACCACGAAACCCTATTTCCACCGCCGCAACCTTCTATACCCGTGAGATCCCATCTCGGGGCCTTTTCCGGTGCTCCGCCGGAGGGGGTATCGATCACGGAGGGCTTCTACATCAACACCATAGCTTCTCCAATGATGTGTGAGTAGTTTACCACAGACCTTCGGGTCCATAGTTATTAGCTAGATGGCTTCTTCTCTCTCTTTGGATCTCAATACAAAGTTCGATTCTCTTGGAGATCTATTCAATGTAATTCTTTTTGCGGTGTGTTTGTCGAGATCCGATGAATTGTGGGTTTATGATCAAGATTATCTATGAACAATATTGTTCTTCTCTGAATTCTTATATGTATGATTTGATATCTTTGCAAGTCTCTTCGAATTATCAGTTTGGTTTGGCCTACTAGATTGATCTTTCTTGCCATGGGAGAAGTGCTTAGCTTTGGGTTCAATCTTGCGGTGTCCTTTCCCAGTGACAGCAGGGGCAGCAAGGCACGTATTGTATTGTTGCCATCGAGGATAAAAAGATGGGGTTTATATCATATTGCTTGAGTTTATCCCTCTACATCATGCCATCTTGCCTAATGCGTTACTCTATTCTTATGAACTTAATACTCTAGATGCATGCTGGATAGCGGTCGATGTGTGGAGTAATAGTAGTAGATGCAGAATCGTTTCGGTCTACTTGTCGCGGACGTGATGCCTATATACATGATCATGCCTAGATATTCTCATAACTATGCGCTTTTCTATCAATTGCTCGACAGTAATTTGTTCACCCACCATTGAATTTGCTATCTTGAGAGAAGCCACTAGTGAAACCTATGCCCCCCGGGTCTATCTTCCATCATATTAATCTCCCATTAATTAGTTATTTCTGTCACCGTTTATTTTGCAATCTTTACTTTCCAATCTATATCATAAAAATACCAAAAATATTTATCTTATTATCACTATCAGATCTCACTTTTGCAAGTGGCCGTGAAGGGATTGACAACCCCTTTATCGCGTTGGTTGCAAGGTTCTTATTTGTTTGTGCAAGTACGAGGGACTTGTGTGTGGTCTCCTACTGGATTGATACCTCGGTTCTCAAAAACTGAGGGAAATACTTACGCTAGTTTGCTGTATCACCCTTTCCTCTTCAAGGGAAAACCAATGCATGCTCAAGAGGTAGCAAGAAGGATTTCTGGCGCCATTGCCGGGGAGATCTACGCACAAGTCAAGACATACCAAGTACCCATCACAAACTCTTATCCCTCGCATTACATTATTTGCCATTTGCCTCTCGTTTTCCTCTCCCCCACTTCACCTTTGCCTTTTCTTCGCCGTCTTCCCGTATGTATCTTTGTTTGTGTTTCCATGTGCCTTCTATTTGCTTGCATCTTTGCTTGCTAAAAATCTATTGATATGGATCCACTTAAAGTGTTCTACTTGGATCATCTTCGATCCTTATGCGCTTGTGCTGAAACCCCAACTAGCCTAGTTGATGGGAAATCTTTAGATGAGCATGCTCATTTTGTGCGTCACCATTTGTCTAAAAAAGGGAGACTCTTATGGGATCAAATAAAGAGATTGCTGTGTTATGCTTGGAATCTTTGTGAAATTTATGATTTTACTTGTTGCTCTAAGAACCCTAAAAAACACCTCCCCTACCTATGTGAGTTTAATGATAATGAAATCTTATCTTCTTATGCAAACACTAGTAGAAAAAGGGGCTTTTACCCTGGTTGGTAAGGGCCTTTTGTCCCGGTTTTCGAACCGGGACTAAAGGGTCGTTACTAAAGCCCTAACCCTTTAGTCCCGGTTCTTACACGAACCGGGACAGAAGGTCCTCCACGTGGCCGCTGCTGCCAGCCCAGGCAGGGGGGCCTTTGGTCCCGGTTGGTGGCATCCACGCGTCAGCATTTCAGGGGCTGGGGTTTTTGTTTTTTTGAAAGGGGGGGTTGGGGGGTTTTGGGGGGTTAATTTAGGTGTTTCATATATTGTGTTAGCTAGCTAATTAATAGAGAGAAGTGTCCTCTCTTATCTCCGTGCTTGGTCGACGCTACGTACTATATACGTATGGAGAGGACTAGACACGCTAGCTAGTAAGCAAATGAAGGAAACAAAAGATCGTCATGAACATATGCATACAGAGAGAAGTGATATCGACCACCTCTCCTTCTCCGAGAGATTGGTCGAACAACAAGTTCTCGTATATCTATCTGACACTACCGGCTACATATATACAATAATTATCTCTTAAAATATAATCTCCTAATTAAATTGTAAGAACACAAGGTTCACATAGTATTCTCCGTTTTCAGCGATCACGTGGTCAAGGAAGAATGCCGCCAATTCCTCTTGAATTGCTCGCATACGATCTTCTGCTAGGAGTTCATCCCGCATCCGAAACATCTAATTTGAAGAAGGGGGTCAATACATATATATATGAAAAAATGAAACTCGACACAAATGATGGTAATAAAATAAAATTGTGAATATTATTGCTTACGCACTTCATATTGTTCGTCAGAGTAGCCCCGCTCACAGGTCGTGTGGCGGATAGACTCGCAAACATAGTATCCACAGAAATCATTCCCTTGTTCCTGCCACAACCACTTTACAAGAAATAGAGGTCAACTAACAGATAAGCAAGCATGCTAAATGGTATTGATGAAACTAGCGCTTGAATCACTAGGAGATGTGCGGAACATGCTACTATAGTACTTACTTTCGGGTGTCTAAATTGCAGCTTCTTCGGCAGTCCCGGAGCTTTTGTGGTGAATTTTCTCCAAACCCTGCCAGACAAAGAAAACAATTACTTGATATTAGGAAATGAACAAAGTTGCTGATATGGTGGATAATGATCGATTTAACTTACTTCTCGAGCATTTGAGTCATGTCCGCATAGTCCTGGGGATCTTTTCGTCTCGAGTCTAAGACGGTTACTACTCCCTGCTCAAGCTTAATCTCTAGGAGAATATAGTGGAAGCTGCGCATGCATGCATAAGTCATCAATTACATTACCATAACCTGGACTAATAAGGGAAACCGAATATGCACAAGACAGTAACACTCACTTGAAGTTGTAAGGAAAGAGTATTATATCTTTGTTTTGATTTAATACCAACGATCGTAGCAAGTTGGCCTCGGCTTCTTTGGCATGTTTTTCAACCGTATATGCATCTATGAGATTTGTGTTAATGAACCCAATATCACTGATTTGTCTTTTCTTCAATTCGGCGATCTTCAATCTGCATAATATAGTGAGGATAATTATAAATACATGCAATGAAAGAGCTGACCTATATAGAGAGAATTAATGACAGAAGTAGTACTACTTACAGACAGTAGCAAGTGATCGTTGATTTATCGAGGGCCTTTTGATTGAAAAACTGGAAGAACTCCTCAAATGGAACATTCAGCAGTTCAATTCCAACGAGGTCATGCTCCAGTTTAACTCTCAGCGTCAAAGTATTCATCCCATCAGACTCTCTGCAGGTTTTCATGTACCAATCATGTAATCTTCGCATCATCGTTGTTAGAGATCTTTCATCTTTGACGAGAGGCTTCCTGTAATGGTATTTCTGTTCGTCCACCTCCATGATTTCATAATGTACATCGTCGGGCAGGTAATCTCCAAGATTGCTATAACCGGCCACCATCCTCGGATCATTAGCGACGATGTCTTTAGACACCTTGAGCGGGGGGCACGATTGGTTCGCTTGTTCGCCGAGCTGGGCAATTTTTTTCCCAGCTCGTCGTTCTTTTAACCTTTGATCACTGACAGTACTTCCCGACCGCTCCGCTTCGACAAATGTCTTTGCAATAATGCGCTCATAGTTGCCTTTCGGCGGAGACTTTGGTGGTTTTGTCAGGGCATCCAGAGTGCGCTTCGCTTTCACCGGATCTACCTTCTCCTCCGGAGGTGGATGTTTCTTTGCTTTCACCCCTTCAAAGAAGTTCTTCACTTCAGCTCGCACGATCTTCGCGTTCTCCTCCTCGGTCCTCTCGTATGGTAACTTCTCTGGAGTCTTCAGAGAAGGACTGAATCTGTATTGCCTCCCGCCTCTAGCAGCTGTACTGCTAGACGCCGGCAGAGCAGACGGAGCGGCTGCGGCTGTCTTCTTTCCTTGCTTATGAGGCGGAGGAGAAGGACTACGACGCGCCGGAGCAGCCGGAGCGGCGGCGGGTCTCTTCCGCCCTTGCTGACGAGGCGGAGAAGGAGGAGGCTGGCTGCTCTGGCATGTCGGCGCAGGCGGAGAAGGAGGCGGAGTGCCGCCACGCGCCGGAGAAGGAGGCTGAGTGCCCTGATCACTCGCCGGAGGAGGAGGCGGAGTGCCGCCACGCGCCAGAGAAGGAGGCTGAGTGCCCTGATCACTCGCCGGAGGAGGAGGCAACGGCGGAGTGCCCTTACTCGACGGAGGCGTCCAGTTCGGAAGGTTAATGAGCTCCTTCCGCCATAGGCACGGAGTCTTCAGAGCTAAACCCAGCCGAGTCTCCCCTTCACTGGTAGGGTGGTCAAGCTGGAGGTCCTCAAATCCCTCCATTATTTCATCCACCATCACCCTAGCATATCCTACTGGAATCGGCCGGCAGTGGTAGGTTGCGCCGGGTTCAGGAGGTAAAACAGAGCCAACAGCCGCCTTGACTTTGAAGTTTTGCCATTCCGCCATAAGGTGGCAATGTTGAGACTCCGTGATAGCATCCACGGGGTAGCTAGCAGGAGCCGTCAAGACATGCTCCGGCTGAAGCAGCTCGGTGGAAGCCACGCTGCTTCTCCGTTGAGATGGCGGGGTAGCTTCGGGGGTAGTTTCGGCATGTCGATTGCCGTCTCGTTCCTCTAGCGCTTGAACCCTTTCGTGCAGCTTCTGAATTTGGGTATGCTCCATTTTTTTCCTCCTCTCTTGGCTTTTGTAACCGCCTGCGTCCGGAAAAACAGCCTTCCACGGAACGGAGCCTGGCGTGCCTCGTGTCCGTCCAGGGTGCTCAGGATTCCCGAGGGCCATTATGAGCTCGTCGTTCTCTCTGCCTGGAATGAGTGTCCCTTCCTGCGCTGCATCGATATATTGCTGAATCTTCTTGACTGGTATTCTCAAAAGCTCGTTCGTCCAAATGCACCTCCCTGATACAGGGTCCAAGGTTCCGCCAGCCCCGAAGAACCAAGTCCGGCAACAGTCTGTCCCGTTCATTGTCTGTGGTTTGATCCCTTTTTCAAGCAGATCATTCTCAGCCTTGGCCCACTTATACAGTAGAAAAAGGGGCTTTTGGCCCGGTTGGTAAGGCCCTTTAGTCCCGGTTTTTGAACCGGGACTAAAGGGTCGTTACTAATGCCTCTCCCCTTTAGTCCCGGTTCTTACACGAACCGGGACTAAAGGCCGCGGCCACGTGGAGCTCCACCTTTAGTCCCGGTTGGTAAGGAAATTTTATGATTTTTTTTGAATTTTTTTTGAATTTTTTTGATTTTCAAATTTCTGAATTATTTTAACCTCTAATCTCTAATCATCACCCCTCATCAGTGCTCAATTTATTCTCTAATCTCTAATCACCCCTCTTCTTTCCAAATCATCTAACTTCCCGAACGGTCACCCATCCTCGCACTCCCCCAACCTGAGCACGCTTAACTTCCGGGTTCTATTCTCCCTCGTTTCCAAGTCTGCACTTGTTGTTTTCCTGACAATAGTAAGATGTCAATCCTATTAACCCTCAGGAATTTTGCTTGAGCATGAAGTGACACATTTCACTGTTTGAGTTTGAAACTATTGTTTTAAAAAACAATAATTATTTATTAACACTAATATTTCTTGAATAATTAGTTTGACCATTGTTTGACCACAGTTTGACCAGATTTGACCAAAATTTAAAATAACCGAAATAATTATTTAGTAACACTAATATTCTAGAATAATTAGTTTGACCATTGTTTGACCACAGTTTGACCAGATTTGACCAAAATTCAAAATAACTGAAATAATTATTTAGTAACACTAATATTCTAGAATAATTAGTTTGACCATTGTTTGACCACAGTTTGACCATAGTTTGACCAGATTTGACCACATTTTTTCCAAAAAAAATTGAAACTATATTTTTTCTGTTACTAGTGGCGCACCTAGCAAATGGTGCGCCACTAGTAAGTTTGAAATTTTTTCGATTTTTTCCACTCTAGATCTTAAAAGCCCCGTAACTTTTTTCTGTTAGGTTTTTGAGGATTTTGAAAATGTTTAACGGGGTTCCCCCAGTTAAATTTGGATGTAACTTTTCGAGTAGATGATTTTTCATATAAAAAACTTTTCCATCCGAGTTCGTATGCAAAAGTTATGCCCATTTTACAAATTCCAGAGAGATTTTGCAAATAAAGTCAAAATTCATATTCATATTTGCAAATAAACATGGGAAACTTATTTTTTTTGACATTTCCATCATTTCTTTTGTTTTTTCCAAAACTGAAAAGGCGGTCCACGGCGGGGGGGGGGGGTAGAGTTTGAACATGGGACCTTTAGTACCGGTTCGTGCCATGAACCGGTACTAATGCCTCAAAGCCCATTAGTACCGGTTGGTGGCACCAACCGGGACTAAAGGTCTAACCTTTAGTCCCGGTTGGTGCCACCAACCAGGACTAATGGGCATCGCACCCTTTAGTCCCGGTTCGTGGCACCAACCGGGACTAAAGGGCCCAGGTGAACCGGGACTAATGCCTTAGCCGCACGAACCGGGACGAATGCTCACATTAGTGCCGGTTCGTGACTGAACCGGGACTAATGTGAATACTGCCCTGTGACCAAAGCCCTGTTTTCTACTAGTGTTAGGCCGGGCTTTGAGGTAGCCACCTGACCCCGTGCGATGGTGAAGCTTCTTCTTCGCAGCATTCTCCTTGTTTGTCGCTGACATCTTACTCTTTTCTGATGTCTTGTGGGCCACAAATGCGGGCCAGTGATCTCTGATCTTCTCATACCGGCCGATGAATTCTGGTGTCTCTTCTTTGTCGACAAACGTTTTCAGCTCATTCTTCCACCTCCTGAATAGGTCTGCCATCTTCTTAAGAGCATGAGACTTTATTAATTGCTCTTTAACTGGCTTCTCCGGATCCTCCTCTGGCGGTAGGGTGAAATTTGCCTTCAGCTCAGCCCAAAGATCATCTTTCTGCATATCATTGACATAAGACACCTCAGGGTCTTCCTTCTTAGGCTTATACCATTGGTGGATGCTGATCGGGATCTTGTCCCTAACTAGAACCCCGCTCTGAGCAGCAAATGCATCCTTTGTCCGGATGGGTTCAATCGGTTGGCCATCGCGCGCGATTGCTGTGATCTCAAACCTTTCATCCGAGCGCAACTTTCTCTTCGGGCCTCGTCTCTTTACCGAAGTTGTGCTCGATCCGGAGGGCTAGAAAAAAGAAGAAAGATGAGTGTTAATTAATATGTGTACATACCAAAACAATGAATGCATCAATTAGCTAGTCAGCACATGCTTAACTAATATATTTACCTGGCCGGACTCTGTTCGGTCACCAGAGCCGTCACCACGGGCTCCTTCTTGCACCAGCATTGGGTCATCGGAGCCATCATAATCATGTCTTTCCTCCTCCACTCTTCGATCACCGTAGCCTGCTTCTTCACCCTGTTCTTCCAGACCATCATTGTCATTAAGATACGACAAGATATCACGTCCGGCTAAGATTATGTCCCCCAACACTCTTCTGCTTGCTCATCTCGTCTATGCTCCATTGTTTCTGCAAATATTACAACATGGCAATTATTACACAAACATGACAGCAGGTGGATATATTAGTGCAAACGTAGACCTAGCTTATTCCGGGTTTGGGGTGGCCTCGGCAACGCTTCAAGGGTAGGGGCGCGGCGGGAGGGGGTAGGAGACCGACATCGTTTTTTTCTAGGGTTTGGGTGTCCTCGAGAGTTTTGGTCGAGCGAGAGGGCCGGGGGGGTGCTCCCGTGGTATAAGTTATCACGGTCGAGAGGGGGTATAAATATCGATCGTCCATCATGTCGAAGTTATCTGGGAGGGAGTTATATATATCGACAACGACGACATACATACATGGGAAAATAATGTTATCGGGGAGGGGGTATATCGACCCTCCCCCCACGTGTTGAAGTTATCGGGAGGGGGTTATATCGACAACGACGACATACGTACATGGGAAAATAATATTATCGGGGAGGGGGTATATCGACCCCCCTTGTGTTGAAGTTATTGGGAGAGGGGTATATCGACGACAACAGACCTGATAAAACATAAGAAAACGAAGAAGAAATAAAAAGAGGAGAAGAAGAAAGGAATAGAGGAGAAGATCGAAGAAAAAAAGAAGAAAAAAAGAGGAGAAGA
This sequence comes from Triticum aestivum, assembly GCF_018294505.1. NCBI lineage: Eukaryota > Viridiplantae > Streptophyta > Magnoliopsida > Poales > Poaceae > Triticum > Triticum aestivum. The sequence continues at coordinate 301,590 of NC_057796.1, read as the reverse complement.
AGAAAGGAATAGAAGAGAAGAAGAAAAAATAGAAAAAATTCTATTTCTTCTTCTCTTCTATTCCTTTCTTCTTCTCCTCTTCTTTTTCTTCTTTTTTCCTCTTCTTATTTATTTCTCCTCTTCTTCCTCTCCTCTTCTTCTCCTTTCTTCCTCTTCTTATTTTCCTTTTTCCTCTCATTCATAAAAAAATGTTCAAATAGAAAATTTCGAAAAAAGTAAAGGTTTTGCCTAATGCATTGTTCATATGAATATACAAACATTTGCATATTCTACAATAATTAATATCACCAAAAAAATCTATGAACAGAAAAAAATCCTAACTTTTCTAAAAATCTATCTTTTGCATATATACATGAACATATATATACACAAAGAACATATATACATACATATATATACATTTTTATAAAAATGCAAAAAAAATATCTAAAAAAAGGACATATAAACAGATATACACACATACATATACTCATACATATACATATAATCAGGAAAAAAACATCATATATATGTGCAGAAAAAATCAGGAGGAAGGGGGCAGTGCTGGCCCTGACCAAGGCGACGGCGGCGCGTCGGGGCAGGGGCAGAGGCGACGGCGGCGTGGTCGGGGCAGGGGCAGAGGCGACGGCGGCGTGGTCGGGGCTGGGCGAGG